>NC_053026.1:546041531-546297248 GCF_003073215.2 Triticum urartu
TGCAAGCTTCTCGGAGTTGGAATATATGCTTTGATAAGTTGATCAAAGCATATAGTTTTATACAGACCTGCAGTGAAGCCTGTATTTACAAGAAAGTGAGTGGGAGCACTACAACATTTCTGATAAGTATATGTGAGTGACATATTGTTGATCGGAAATAATGTAGAATTATTCTGCAAAGCATAAAGGAGTGTTTTGAAAGAAGTTTTTCAAAGAAATACCTCGGTGAAGCTGCTTACATATTGAGCATCAAGATCTATAGAGATAGATCAGGACGCTTGATAAGTTTTTCAATGAGTACATACCTTGACAAGATTTTGAAGTAGTTCAAAATGGAACAGTCAAAGAAAGAGTTCTTGCCTGTGTAACAAGGTGTGAAATTGAGTAAGACTCAAAGCCCGACCACGGCAGAAGATAGAAAGAGAGTGAAAGTCATTCCCTATGCCTCAATCATAGGTTCTATAAAGTATGCCATGCTATGTACCTATTGTATACCCTACACTGTTTTTGGCAAGGGAGTACAATAGTGATCTAGGAAGTAGATCACTAGACAACGGTCAAAATTATCCTTAGTGAAATAAGGATATGTTTCTCGATTATGGACATAACAAAAAGGTTCATCGTAAAGGGTTACGTCGATACACATTTTTTGACACCGATCTGGATGACTCTAAGTCTCGATCTAGATACATATTGAAAGTGGGAGCAATTAGCTAGAGTAGCTCCGTGCAGAGCATTGTTGACATAAATATTTGCAAAATACTTACGGATCTGAATATAACAGACCCGTTGACTAAAATTGTCTCACAAGCAAAACATGATCACACCTTAGTACTCTTTGGGTGTTAATCACATAGCGATGTGAACTAGATTACTGACTCTAGTAAACCCTTTGGGTGTTAGTCACATATCGATGTGAACTATGGGTGTTAACCACATAAAGATGTGAACTATTGATGTTAGATCACATGGCGATGTGAACTAGATTATTGACTCTAGTGCAAGTGGGAGACTGAAGGAAATATGCCCTAGAGGCAATAATAAAGTTATTATTTATTTCCTTATTTCATGATAAATGTTTATTATTCATGCTAGAATTGTATTAACCGGAAACATAATACTTGTTTGAATACATAGACAAACTAAACGTCACTAGTATGCCTCTACTTGACTAGCTCGTTAATCGAAGATGGTTATGTTTCCTAACCATAGACAATGAGTTGTTATTTGATTAATGGGATCACATTATTAGGAGAATGATGTGATTGAAATGACCCATTCCATTAGCTTAGCACCCGATCGTTTAGTATGTTGCTATTGCTTTCTTCATGACTTATAAATGTTCCTATGACTATGAGATTATGCAACTCCCGTTTGCCGGAGGAACACTTTGTGTGCTACCAAACGTCACAACGTAACTGGGTGATTATAAAGGAGCTCTACAGGTGTCTCCAAAGGTACATGTTGGGTTGGCGTATTTCGAGATTAGGATTTGTCACTCTGATTGTCGGAGAGGTATCTCTGGGCCCTCTCGGTAATGCACATCACATAAGCCTCGCAAGCATTTCAACTAATCAGTTAGTTGCGAGATGATGTATTACGAAACGAGTAAAGAGACTTGCCGGTAATGAGATTGAACTAGGTATTGAGATACCAACGATCGATTCTCGGGCAAGTAACATACCGATGACAAAGGGAACACCGTATGTTGTTATGTGGTCTGACCGATAAAGATCTTCGTAGAATATGTGGGAGCCAATATGAGCATCTAGGTTCCGCTATTGGTTATTGACCGGAGACATGTCTCGGTCATGTCTACATTGTTCTCGAACCCGTAGGGTCCGCACGCTTAAGGTTTCGATGATAGTTATATTATGAGTTTATGAGTTTTGATGTACCGAAGTTAGTTCGGAGTCCCGGATGTGATCACGGACATAACAAGGAGTCTCGAAATGGTCAAGACATAAATATTGATATATTAGACGGCTATATTCGGACACCGGAAGTGTTCCGGGTGATTTCGGAGAAAACCGGAGAGCCGGAGGGTTACCGGAACCCTACCGGGAGAAGAAATGGGCCATATGGGCCTTAGTGGAGAGAGAGAGGGGCAGCCAGGGTGGGCCGCGGCCTCCTCCCCCCTGGTCCGAATTGGACTAGGAGAGGGGGGGCGGCGCCCCCCTTTCCTTCTCCCTCCCCACTTCCTTCCCCCTCCTGGCGCGCCAATAGGGGCCGGCCGGCCTCCTCCCCTTGCTCCTTTATATACGGGGGCAGGGGGCACCCCTAGACACACAAGTTGATCCACGTGATCATATTCTTAGCCGTGTGCGGTGCCCCCTTCCACCATAATCCTCGATAATATTGTAGCGGTGCTTAGGCGAAGCGCTGTGACGGTGTGCTAAAACTCGTTGGTGCCGTAGTTTCGGTGCTTGATCGGTCGGGCCGTGATGACGTACGACTACATCAACCGCGTTGTGCTAACGCTTCCGCTGTCGGTCTACAAGGGTACGTAGATCACACTCTCCCCTCTCGTTGCTATGCATCACCATGATCTTGCGTGTGCGTAGGAAAATTTTGAAATTACTATGTTCCCCAACAAGCTCTACCTCACCGAGTGTTCGGCGCACAGTAAATAAATCGAGTTGGGCAGTGCTGTCTCCTCGGCTGGACGGGAGGTTTCGTCAACACTTCATTAACCCGCACCGGGGGCTTCGGCGTCACTCTACCGGCCCGCTTTGGTCGGGCTATGCCACCACTTCGGAGTGCCGAGCTCTTTGCTCCACCACGTTGGACTGGCTTGGGGGATGGAACCTTGTCCTGCATCAAGCTTGGACCTTGTCATCAATGCCGAACACATTAACAAGCTAAGTCGCTTTCATGCTCAAAAATTTCAGCTTTAAATTTTTTTCCGGTTCGACCAAGCGTCATACTTCCTTGTCAAAACTTTGTCTGTGATGCATAAATTCAAATACCCCATTTACTTGGGTGATTCCTTCATGAAGCTTTTCCTCTTGCATATGATTATACTTGTACGACTTCGTTCATTGTTCGTTTATTACGCCACAATATGCACCATATTGACTTAAGTATTCCGCAAGCTGGGTTGCCTGGCTCTTGTGATAACCCCTACGTTCCCGATTGTTCGGCTAGGGAGTAAAGAAAGCACCTCTGTGATTGTCAGGACCGGGTCATCCGAGCTCTGACCTCAGACTGGGTGAAGCCAAAAGCTAGCGCTCTTATTGTTTTGAATCATGGTCAGCACACAACGGAACTCATGAATACAAAAATCTATTGCACAAGCCTCATAGTAATAATGAGCACCGAAGAAAGGTATCGGTGGATGTACTATTTTCTTCGAAGATGCTTCTTACACTTCATTAGTAATATAGCATAAGTTCCCTGAGCGCGCTTTGTCTGTTACAGCCTTATGGCCTGATTGCCTGGTCATCGGAAACACCGTCGATACTCTCGATAGGTGGAGTACATGACACTTTTCGGCCCTTGGCCGAAGAGGGAGAAGCCGACGGTCGGTAAGACGCGTTTAAAGTTTGGGTGAACACAGATATGATATAAGTACTTCGGTCCATACAATCATTATACGTAAAATCCTTTTACCCAAGTCACTTGGGGGCTCTTAAAATTGATATGAGCTGTTTTATAGTAAATGTGTTTTCTTCTTGGTCGTTGCAAAGTCTTTTTCTACTGCTCCATTTTTGACTCGAGTTTATGGTCAATAGCCAGATAGCCTGTCTTCTCTCTGAAAGCCGCTTGAGTTTAGTTTTCTAAACTGACCTCGGAGAAGTACTCCGCCTTTGGGATAAGGAGCTTGAAGTCATAGGCTGACCCGCTAAAGTCTTGAGATCGGATGTGTCATGTTAAAGCACGAGAGAAGCACAATTATTATTATTTTTCAATTTTCGGATTGGCACCAGACACTTGATCTTGTTCGGATGTCAAGTTTTTACTGGTGGTCTTTGGTTTTCCAAGCTTATGGCACTTTCAAACTATTTGTGTGTTTTCAGCACAAGTCTCGCAGTGCAACGCCGGACACCTTTAGAGATTCGGCAAAAACATTCTTGGATATTGCTATATATGCATCGGTTTCGAATTGTGTCTTCAGTCAATAGTTGGGTTGCCCGGCTCCTGCGCTTGCCTCCTACGTTCCGCTTTGTTCGGCTAGGTGTGCAAAGGGAGAACCACTGCGATTGTGCTTCCATCTCACATGGCTAAGCACCTCAGTGGAGAAAGCCGAAAACTGACTGTCACAATAAGCGTAAACTAGTCAGCGATCCGATGACTGTGTTAAGTGACGGGCCATTCATAACATTGGCCGAGGTGTTTACGGCTTGACCTCGACTGTCGCCAAACACTACCAGGGGCTAGTAACTGGCCTCCCAAACTAAATCCTCAATATTTTGCTCTTACATTAGAGCCGAGGTTTCATGATCATGCTTAGCATGACAACCCAAAGAAAGGAACCGATGGCGGGACTATTCTCTTTGGAAGACATTTCTTACGTTAAACAGTAATATAACATATCTCTCTGCGTACCTTTGTTTATAAAACCATATGGCCAGATTGCCTTGTTTGTCGTAAATCTTTGCCCTCATAAAGGCTTTATAAAGTAGGACAAACACTCCTCGGCTACTGGCCGAGGAGGTGGAAGCCGATGGTTGGTCAACAAAGTTTTGTACAACGCGGATCCGAGCATTAATGACGTAAAGTACTTGGATACATAGAATAATTACACATAATTTGTGATTTTACTCTGGATATCGATCCTTAATTCGACCACCCGTGCCCGCATTAAGGCTCCGAGGCTACTGGGCTTCGGGCTTATCATTTACTAATATTAAAGGGGTGTATCGATCCCCTGATCTGGTGTTGCCACCTGACCAGTGTCTCGGGGGATACTGCATTGGCAATCCAGTGTAGAAAATGTAAGTGCAATATAGTTTTCGAGGAGATTATGATCCTCAGGTTGGTCGGCCGCACCCAACCTGAGTCTCGAGGACTCTGCACACTGCTTTTTGTGTTCCGAAGTATTATGCCGAGCTAGGAGTTGGTCCTCAGACCGATTTTGCAAATCAACCTGAGTCTCAGCGGCTACTGGGATCAGTGGTTTTATGTCATCCTTCAAGTGCATCTCGGGTTTTAGACCGATACACACCTTGAGGGCTACTCGCTATATATCTCGGCAAAGAATAAATTGCACCAATAAAAAATATTGACAAAAAATCGGCCCACAGTCGGGGTGGTGCACCACCTCGGAAGCAGTCCGACATAAAGCTCGGGCGCTAGTGGCTGGCTCCATAGAGGGCATTTCCAGCATTAAGCTCGGCTAAACTCCTTCAACTTTTTTGAACTAATGTGATTTATGACACCTCGGATATAGTCCGGCATTGGAGCTCGGATACAGTCCGGCGTTGGAGCTCGGAAACGGTCCGACGTTGGTACTCGTCTGCAAAAGATACGTCGAATGCAGTCTGGCGTTGGAGCTCGGATGCAAGAGGGCGCTGCCGCCCGGGAACAACTTCAAACCTGATGCATGGCATAATAATAAGCAAGACATTGATAAAGGCCAAAAACTTAAAGGGGCTCCTCGGATACCCGACGTATTAACTCTTCGGATGCACGTTGGTGATCCTTAAGATCGAAGAAGATTTGTTGAACGAGTTTTCAAGACCGACGCCCGAAGATGAAGAACAGTTCAGAAGAATCAAGGAGCGTCCCCAACTTGAAGACCGATTCAGGGGGCTACTGACGGTGTCCTGGATTAGGGGGTACTCACCATGTCGTCTCCCGGTTAGTTATATTGGGCCGAGGACCCCCATGGCCGTATACTCATGGGCCAGTTCGGACAGCTGCCGCATACAAGGAAGATTCCACAAGACTTGGTGGTTAAGACAAGGACTCCTCCCCCACCGATGTATTCGGCTAGGACTCTTGTTATCCTAGGCCTCTGGTGCATTATATAAACCAGGGCCAGGCTAGTCGATAGACAATCATACCATAGGCTAGCTTCTAGGGTTTAGCCTCTACGATCTCGTGGTAGATCAACTCTTGTAATACTCATATCATCAAGATCAATCAAGCAGGAAGTAGGGTATTACCTCTGTCGAGAGGGCCCAAACCTGGGTAAACATCGTGTCCCCTGTCTCTTGTTACCATCGATCCTTAGACGCATAGTTCGGGACCCCCTACCCGAGATCTGCCAGTTTTGACACCGACAATTATCCTTCCACAGGCTAAATCTGACTTCTGGAAGGCCAAATATGACCATGAGGCTGCTAAAAAGGCTAAGGCTGCTGCGAGAGCCGCCAAAAAGACCAGCATGCCGTCTAGAAAGAAGCCAAGCGCCTCTGAATTGCTAAAGCTGGATGATGCCTCTGAGTCGGAGGTAGCCCTTGATTCTCTTGGCTTGTTTTTTAACAACCTTATTAACACTGACTATTGCCAGGATGACATGAGGGCCAGCCAGACAGTCGAAGAAGAGGTAACTATTATTTCCTCTGACTCAGAACCCTTACTAAGGCAGAAACTTCGGTGGGTAACCCGGAAAGTAAGGTTTGCACACCCCTTGGCTTATTTAGATCCTCATTTTCTTTTGAAACGATAGTAACATGAGAGTCGTCACCAGACCCGGACCGGTGGAGATGAAGATTTAACCTCCGATTTACCAAACACTCCTCGGAAACAGCAAAATGAGGTTCTTTTAACCTTAACTATTGTATTTACGAGCGAGTTACTTTCATTAATCACTCAATTTTGATTCCATCTTTGCAGGAAATTTCCTTTTCCTCTTCTAGGACTCATCACAGACTCAACTGTCGGCTTTCAAGACTGCCCCTGGGTAAAGATAATTATCTCTCTTCTGTTCCTTTATATCTTCATCATTATGCTGACTTGTCAAAATTATTTTTAGCGGTCAAGAAAAGCCCAACAAAAAACAAAGGTGACAAAGCCGGCCATGGATCCGAAAGCTGCTGAACCAGATCAGCCAACCCTTGTGCTAGAACACCCTGAACAACCAGAAGACCCTGCTCTCAATGTTCAACCGGATTTACCTGGGCCGTCTGTTGATGAGACCGCTATTGACCCGTCAAGTATTGAACCGTCAAGCTCAGCTAACCCGCCAGAAACTCATGGTGATGACGTTTTGATCACTGGCACCAGATTTGTTGAACCGGGGAATCCAACCGTACTAGCGAGACACTCTGCCAAACAAGAAGTCATGGAAAGACAAAAAGTGAGGTTTGATGTCTCCCACTATGCTCACCTGAGTATCAGTGAAGTCTTATCTGGATATGTCAGTCAAGTGCATTCCGGACGTGACTTGGAGATTGAAATGGTGAAGCAAATGCACCAGAAGTATGAGGTATGCCATCCATCTTCTATCTATATCCTGCCAGCCCCCAAGTCTTCTGATTATGAGAAACTTGAATGATTTGTAGACTTGAAATATTTACAAGCTTTTGTTCTAGACTCCTTCCAGGTCTGGTTTTAAAAACTTTAAACCGGGTTCTGATGATAGTATAAATTTGCATTTGTAATCCCCAAGGGACGGCTTAATCAGTATGAATGAGCCGCTCCTATTAGTCATTATGTAAAAGACCAAAACTTAACTGCATATCCCTCATGCGTCGGCTAGGACTGTCAATAGCACACCCAACTCATCCTTAACAAGGAAACAAGCAATATGCATTAGCCCCCCAAGTGCCAAGTGTTATTGCTTGCAAAGCACTTGGGACTTTTTAGAAAGAGCCAATTCCTTTGAAAAAATTTGTTGACGGACATTAGCCCCCAAGTGCCAAGTGTTGTTGTTTGCAAAGTACTTGGGACTTGTATTTTGTAATCCGCCATGAAACTTAACAAACTTATGTTGTATGCAGGCTGCGACCACCGAACTAAAACTCAATTGTCCGAGGCCAAGACCCGGCTGGCGGCTCAGGAGATTGAGACAAAAAAAGGCTGAATCAAAATTCCAATTGAGTGTGTCTGAAGCAGAAAAATTGAAGACCAACTTTACTGCAGAGAAAGAGGCTTCGGCTAATGATAAGACTGTCTTGACGCAGCGTGCTGAGAAAGCCAAGGCGGCTCTGGAAGAGGTTACCGCTGAACTCACTAGTTTAAAGAACCGTGTGTCTCAGATGGTTTCTGCAATCTTTAGTAAGTCACCTTGTTATTTACCAAAAGTGAGTATTTGTCATCATAATATAATCCGCCACTTAACCAATTGTGTAAACCTTACAGGTTCCAGGAGCAGCAATCTAAGCCGAGATATACTGGTAAAGCACAAGGTGGTTTACACGCTTGTTGAGCAATTATACATTGGAGCCTAGCGGACTCTTGCCACAATCTCCCCAGTGAATCAAGGACCAAATCTGTTAAGTGATGTCTTGAAGAAACTGTCCATCTTGCCCACTAGGTTCCAAGAAATCAAGCGATCTTGTGCTAGAGCCGGAGCTGTGATAGCTTTAAGCCGTGCCAAAGCCTGGGTACCGGAATTAGACCCGGCAGACGTAGCCAGTGGGTATCCTAGTCTCAAGGAAGATGGGACCCCTTTTGACCAACAAGACTTTGTTGCATGTGTCAAAGAAATTCTCCCTCATGCAACAATCATTGCCGAAGAGGCCAACTTCACCAAGTATCAGCCGGGTTATGATGCAGACAGTCAGAAGATGGTGACCCCCTCGTATAAAGTGATGGAATTAATTCCGCCCATTCGTAAGCACACTTTCTCCCTTGATATTAACCTGTCTGATCTGATTGACGATGAAGCTGAATTAGTCGCCTTGCATGGCTTTGACTGGTCCAAACCCAACTTCCAGACGGTGGAGGAGGACGAACCAGCAAGGGATGAGCCGCAACCTTCAAGTCAGCCAGGCCAAGATTCATGAACCGGGGCCGGTTTATCATCTCCTGTATGCGAGACTGAAAAACAATTATATTTTGGGCACCAAGCGCCTTGTAATAGGCTAGCTTTAAACTTCTTCTTCTGCTATGCCATCGTGCATATTTGTGCTATTTATGATGCTTACTTATCCGCCATGTGAAGATATGCCCTATAGGCCTTATGATATTACCAATTTTGAATCTGTTCCTGTATACAACAGATGAAAAGTGTCCTGGCGGTTTACCGCTGGACGGGTTATAATGCCCCAATATGAACTTATCATGATTTATAACCAAGGCTAGATGAAATAATAATCATATATGATTAAAAATATGTCATACATGTGATATTTGATCACACTTGTTGGTTTATCAAGCCAGTGCAGTAAGGGTGATAGCCCAAAGCTCTGAGCACTGGTAATTATCAAAGATTGCCGGCTTATGAACAAAGCCAGACCGGGTTAATAAACATCGGATATTATCTTTATTTCATACTGGCGACTTATAGTCGAAACCAGGCCGGGTCAATAAACACCGGATATTATCTCATACTGGCGACTTATAGTCAAAACCAGGCCGGGTCAATAAACACCGGATATTATCTCATACTAGCGACTTATAGTCAAAGCCAGGCCGGGTCAATAAACACCGGTGAATTATAATCATAAAACTTTATAAACTTTATCAAATAAACCTCAAAGAAAGAATCTGCTAAAAAAAACGAGAAGCAAGGCTTTTCATGGGCTGCCAGGCCCAAAACGAGGCTTTTCATGGGCTGCAAGGCCACTGAGTTAAACCATTTACAAACCTTATAAGACGGACCTCACATTAACCAATCATCGTTTTAACTTTGACAAGTTCAGGGTCTGCATAAGATTGACTTGTCAAACGTTCGGCGGGTCATTCCAGGATTACCTGGGTGGAGTGACTTACTTAAAAAGGCAGGATAACCCGGGGTTTTAGGTGAATACACCTGGCTTCCAAGCCTGGCTTTTATAGCCTATCACAAGGTTATAAACTCTTTGTTCTTTAGAACAAAAGAGCCCCCAAGCAATATTTTGAAGTGTGCTCAAGGGGTACCTGTGTTTGAGTCGTGCTTTTGCATCAGACTCTGTTTGGTCCCTTTTAACCTGGGTAGTAAGCCCCCAAGTTTTCTTTCGTGTGGCCTATAAGCCGGATCAAAGGGTAATAATAACTTTGCTGTATAAAGTAGAAGCCCCCATGTGACGAAAAACTCATTATTTAAAGAGAAACAACGATAGAGGCCCTGCTTTAACATGGATGCCGGCTTTATTATATTGATCATAATATATACATTGTCAAAGTATGTACATTGGAAGAGCCAATGGCTCAAGTGTAGTAAGGCCGAAGATGAGCAATATTCCACGGCCGGCGGGTCTCTTCCTCCGACGTGCGTGAGTCCTGGTGGTCTCGAACATCGATAAGGTAATATGAACCATTATTTAGATTCTTGCTGACCACAAAGGGTCCTTGCCAAGGTGGGGATAACTTGTGCATATCAGTCTAATCATGGATAAGCTGGAGCAACAGATCGCCTTCTTGGAAAGTTCTGGTTTTAACCCGATGGCTGTGGTAACAGCGCAGATCTTGCTGGTAAATTGCTGAACGAGCCGCCGCGATGTCACGCTCTTCATCCAACAGGTCAAGTGCTTCCTGATGTGCCTTTTCATTGTGAACTTCAACATAAGCCGCCACCCGAGGTGAGTCATGACGAATGTCACTAGGGAGAACCGCCTCTACTCTGTAAACCATGAAGAAAGACGTGTAACCCGTAGATCTGTTAGGGGTGGTACTGATGCTCCATAACACGGAAGGTAACTCCTCCACCCAACAACCCGACATTCTCTGTAGGGGAACCATAAGCCGGGGCTTGATGCCTTTCAAGATCTCTTGATTGGCTCTCTCAGCTTGACCATTAGATTAGTGCCACTGTCACATTGACAAAATTCTTCCATAGCACCTTTAGAGAGATTAGTGCCACTATCTGTTATGATGCTGTGTGGAAAGCCAAAATGAAAGATCACCTTTTTCATGAATTAAACCGGCGTTGCAGCATCGCACTTACTGACCGGCTCTGCCTCTACCCACTTAGTGAACTTATCAACCGCCACCAAAAGGTGGGTCTTCTTATCCTTGGATCTTTTGAAAGGCCCAACCATATCAAGCCCCCAAACTGCGAATGGACGGGTAATTGGAATCATCCTCAATTCTTGAGCCAGCACATGAGCTCGCCGTGAATTTTTTTGACACCCATCACACCTTCTGACCTGGTCCTCTGCATCGGCATGAGCTGTTAGCCAATAAAATCCATGACGAAAAGCTTTAGCCACGAGAGATTTTGATGCGGCATGATGACCACATACTCCTTCATTAATCTCACGTAGGATCTCACAGCCCTCCTCTAGAGAGACACAACGTTATAATGCTCCTGTGACACTACGATGATGTAGCTCTCCATTAACAATTGTCATTGACTTAGATCTCCCGGTTATCTGCCTGGCTAAGGTTTCATCCTCAGGTAACTCGCCTCGGGTCATATAAGCCAAATAAGGAACTGTCCAATCTGGAATTACGTGAAGAGCCGCCACCAACTGAGCCTCCGGGTCAGGGATAGCCAAATCCTCCTCTGTAGGTAACTTGACCAATGGGTTATGCAAAACCTCAAGAAAAACATTAGGTGGCACCGGCTTCCGTTGAGAACCCAACCGGGTTAAAGCATCCACCGCTTCATTTTTCCTCCGATCAACGTGCTCAACTTGATAACCCTTGAAGTGACCAGCAATAACGTCCACCTCTCGCCGATAAGCCGCCATGAGTGGATCCTTAGAATCCCAAGTACCAGAGACTTGCTGAGCCACTAAGTTTGAATCGCCGAAGCACCTAACCCTGCTCAGGTTCATCTCCTTAGCCATCCAAAGACCATGGAGTAAGGCCTCATACTCAGCTACATTGTTAGTGCAAGGAAACATCAAACGGAGAACATAACAAAATTTATCACCTCGAGGGGAAGCAAGCACAACTCCAGCCCCCGAGCCCTCCAAATGCCTGGACCCATCAAAGTGAATAGTCCAATACGTGTTATCTGGCTTTTCCTCAGGCATCTGCAGCTCTGTCCAATCATTGATGAAATCTACCAGCGCCTGAGACTTAATGGCCGTGCGAGGCACATATTTTAACCCATGAGGTCTAAGCTCAATAGCTAACTTAGCAACCCGGCCAGTTGCCTCCCTGTTTTGGATGATATCTCCCAAAGGAGCAGAGCTAACCAGAGTGATGGGATGACCTAGAAAATAGTGTTTAAGCTTCCGGCTGGCCAAGAACACCCCATATACAAGCTTCTGCCAATGCGGATATCTCTGCTTGAACTCAATAAGCACCTCACTGATATAGTAAACTGGCCTTTGAACCGGATATTCCTTGCCTGTCTCCATGCTTTCCACCACAATGGCTACACTTAAAGCCCGGCTATTAGCAGCCACATATAACAACAAAGGCTCTTTATCAATAGGGGCAGCAAGTACAGGCGGCTCAGCCAGCTGTTTCTTCTAATCCTCAAACGCTTCATTAGCAGCATCACCCCAGACAAAATTATCTGTCTTTTTCATCATCTGATATAGAGGGATATCTTTCTCTCCCAACCGGCTTATGAACCCACTTAATGCCACAATACGGCCCGCCAGACGTTGCACATCATTGACACACACCGGCTTAGCCAGAGGAGTAATGGCCGTGATTTTCTCCGGATTAGCTTCAATGCCCTTGTTAGACACTAGAAAACCCAAGAGCTTGCCTGTCGGCACACTAAAAACACAGTTGGCCGGGTTAAGCATCATCTTATAAACCCAAAGATTATCAAAGGTTTCCTTCAAATAATCTATCAATGTCTCTTTCTCTCTGGACTTCACGACAATATCATCCACATAAGCATGAACATTACGCCCATTTTGATTATGAAGGCAATTTTGCACACATCTCTGATAAGTCGCCTGGGCACTCTTGAGCCCGAAAGGCATAGACACATAGCAAAAGGCTCTGAAGGGAGTTATGAAAGTTGTTTTCTCTTGGTCCTTAACTGCCATCTTGATCTGATGATAACCAGAATAAGCATCCAAAAAACTCAGACGCTCACAACCCGCCGTAGCATCAATAATCTGATCAATACGAGGGAGAGCAAAAGGATCAGCCGAACAAGCCTTGTTTAAATCCGTGTAGTCCACACACATACGCCAAGTGCCATTCTTCTTAAGTACCACCACCGGGTTAGCTAACCACTCAGGATGGAAAACTCCAATGATAAACCCAACTGCCAAGAGCTGGGCTACCTCCTCTCCGATGGCCTTCCGTCTCTCCTCATTAAAATGGCGAAGGAATTGTTTGACCGGCTTAAACTTTGGATCAATATTAAGAGTGTGCTCAGCGAGTTCTCTCGGTACACCCGACATGTCTGAAGGCTTCCACACAAAGATGTCCAGGTTCTCACGGATGAACTCGATGAGCGCACTTTCCTATTTCGGATCCAGATTAGCACTGATGCTGAACTGCTTGGATGAGTCGCCAGGAACAAAATCAACCATCTTGGTATCGTCTGCTGATTTAAACTTTAAAACTGGATCATGCTCTGTGGTTGGCTTTTTCAAAGATGTCATATCTGCCGGGTCAACATTGTCCTTGTAAAATTTTAACTCCTCCGTTGCACAAACCGACTCAGCATAAGCCACATCCCCTTCTTCACATTCCAGAGCTATCTTACGGCTCCCATGCACTGTAATGGTTCCTTTTTGACCCGGCATCTTGAGCTGCAGATACACGTAACACGTCCGCGCCATGAACTTGGCATAAGCCGGCCGTCCAAATAGAGCATGATATGGGTTGTGGATCTTGACCACTTCAAAGGTCAATGTTTCTAACCTAGAGTCATGATCATCTCCAAAAATAACTTCCAGAGTTATCTTACCAACTGGATATGCCAACTTACCAGGCACCACGCCATGGAAAACAATATTAGATGGCTTAAGATTTTTATCAGTCAATCCCATGCGACGGAAAGTTTCATAATAAAGGATATTGATGCTGCTCCCTCCGTCCATGAGCACTTTAGTAAACTTATACCCTCCGACCTGAGGTGCGACCACCAAAGCCAAATGACCCAGATTATCAACCCGGGGCGGGTGATCTTCCGGACTCCACACGATGGGCTGCTCAGACCAGCGCAAGTAATGGGGAACCACCGGCTCAATGGCGTTGACCGCCCTCTTATGAAGCTTCTGGTCGCTTACATAAGCTAGTGGTGAAGACATGATATTGTCCACTATTCAACTGCTTTGGGTTGCTCAGATAACCAGACTACTACTGTTCACCCCCTGATTATTCTACTGGTTGTAACCACCCTGGTTGCTGTGATTACCTTGATTTCCTTGGAATCCAGAGTTAGAACCGCCACCGCCATAACCCGGATCCAGAACCGCCACCTGGCCCATGACTGTCTTGAAATGGATTGGAATTCTTGTACTCTTTCATAATGTGACAATCCTTCCAGAGGTGCCCGGATGGTCTTTCTTGCGTACCATGTCTTTGGCAGGGTTGATTTAACATCTGTTCAAGATTGATGCCAGATCCTCTGGCCCGTGGGGGCGGCTTACCCTTGCGACGCTGACCATTATTCTATGTATTGGTGTTATCCACAAAGTCAAAACTATTATCAGCCTTGCTCTTACCGTTGCCTCCCTGGCTTGCCGGGTTATGCTACTGCCCCTTGGCGTTGCTACTCTTCCTTCCCTTCCCCGGCTTTTCATCATCAGACTCGGGGTCCTTGGTACTATTAGAGTCAACATACTTAACTAGAGCCGCCATGAGCGTCCCCATGTCATTGCAATGGCGTTTGAGCCGCCCTAGTTTCTGATTTAAGGGCGTGAAACGACAATTGTTCTCCAACATCAACACTGCTGAGTTGGCATTGATGCGATCCGACGAATGCAAGATTTTTGAGACCTGGCGCACCCAATGGGTTGTTGACTCACCTTTTTCTTGAACACAGGAGGCCAGATCCACAATTGACAAGGGCTATTTACATGTATCCTTGAAGTTCTGGATGAACCGGGCCTTTAACTCGGCCCATGACCCGATGGAATTAGCAGGGAGCCCCTTCAACCAAGTACGTGCCATTCCTTCCAACATCAAGGGGAAATATTTAGCACATGCAGCCTCGCTGACATCCAGCAATTCCATAGCCATCTCAAAACTCTCAATCCATGCCTTGGGACTTAAATCGGCGGTATAGTTAGGCACCTTACGAGGACCTTTGAAATCCTTGGGCAGGTGCTCATTACGCAGATCCGGCACTAATCATGGCATGCCCAAATTTCTAAAGGTTGCACTTGGCTCCACAGAAGTGGTTGGACGGACCGGAGTGGGTTGACGGGCCGCATATTGTGCCGCTAACTCAGCCTCTCGACGGGCTCTTCCTTGATCCACCACATTCTCAGCATCAGCACCACCGCCCGCCGGGTTATGTCCGCGCGGCAGATTATGGTTCCGTCCACTGCTTGACACCGCCGGCTCATCAAGATGTCTGTTGTAACTTCGGCTCAGGCGAGGGGTGGAATGAATCCTATCACGACTATACGAATAAGCCTGCCGCTGGGTCAATGCTGTTTGAAGAAGCTCTCCGTGTCTTGACCGCCGTTGGCGACTCACCATCAACCGGAAGAGCCTCCAGTCGTGATGCCGCAGCGATCATGTTATCCAAAGGGTTAGAATAATGACCCGGTGGCGTCGGCACATGCTGCGGCGGGTTATTGTTCTAACGAGGTGGGTCCATTCTGCGTGGCTGAACCTGCGTACCCGTCCCAGGTGCTTCGTCCCGGTTTACTACTGACGGGTTACTGGTTCCTGTTCCTGGCGTGTTAAAGAGATTCCTTGCCTCATAAACCGAAGGCAAACGAGTATGATGCCTCCTCCTCATGACTTCATTGGAAGCGTTCTGATCTAACATGAGCCGGTAAGATTGTGACTGAATCCGTTGTGCCTGAGCATCCAAAGCGGCCCGCTACTCGGCCATCCTGGTATTTTCTATGTTTAGCCCCTCCTTTTCCTATGTTATCTCATCACACAGCTTTGTGACTGCCACGTTATGCTGATCTTGATCCGCCGGGTTAACCACCGCTGTCAGCTTATCCAGTAAGTCGGTTAAGACCTGAGCCGGCGGGTGCTCAGGGCCTCCTACCACGGCAGCCGCTGCCGCTGCTATCACGGAAATCAACTCTGCTGCCGTTGATGAATGTTGCATGGGCTGCGTACCGTCCATGAAGATTACAACCCGGTTTGGCGGCTCACAGGGGTCCAGAATACCGTCGCCATCAGAATAGCCCCCAAGCCGGCCGTCTGGCAGTTGATACAATGACTCTGTCTCACCGGTGGATGACTCGCCATCATAATAGACGACGGTCTCACCACCAGATGCCGGTCTGTCCTCTGATTCCGCTCCATGGTTAAATCCTACGAAGTTATGATTCATGGCAGGCCGAACCCGGGCGGGTCTTGCATGCTGAGCCGTCTCGATGATGTCGGTGCAGATGTCCGGCTCAGGTCCCGGTTCGCCGATCTTGCCGATGAAGACATACTCAATTGAGCCGGCCTCGGGGCCCCAGCCAGCGTCGTCGATGTAGAGCTTGCCGCGACGACTCTTGGTTATCCGGCCCACAACGTATCCCTTGATCCCTTCGAAGTTGCCCTCTAAGAACTTGAAACCATCATGCGATAGCCCCACGATGGGCGCCAACTGTCGGGGAATTGTTACGGCAGATGTCCTAGTGTGAGGACTTAGTCGTGGAGCCATCGCGATGAGGTTAGCTTAAAGGGGTTAATCAGGACAAAGGACACGCGGAGTTTATACTGGTTCGGCCCCTTACGATGAAGGTAAAAGCCTAGTCCAGTCTGTAGATGGTATTGCTAGGTTTTCGATGAGCAGGGAGTGAATACGCTTGACCCGGCTCTCGACCTCTTGTTTCTTGTCCTAAGCCGCCACTAGGCCGTTCCCTTATATACACGGGTTGACGCCCTGCAGGCTACAGAGTCCTGGCTAGCTTATACAACGTATCCGGCTCGGTGACCTTTCTTACATGCCTTATAGTACAAGTTTTACATACATGGCATTTTATATTGATGGGCCTTAAGCCGCTTTCGGGTCTGGGCCCCCTACCAAGCCTATCTATGAACCGCCATATGATCTTGGGCTTCATTTTGATGAATCGTCATAGGGATGACCCGACCCCTCCTGGGCGGGTCATACCTAATAGTTATATCCCCAACACCTCCCACTCACTTCTTTCGAGAGAAATTCTTTCTCTAGAAAGGATCCATTCTTAGCAACGTATATCTTGCCTTCGGATCTATGATAGAAGGTGCACCCAAGAGTCTCCTTTGGGTATCCTATGAAGACACATTTCTCTGATTTGGGTTCGAGCTTATCAGGTTGAAGCTTTTTCACATAAGCATCGCAACCCCAAACTTTAAAAAAAGACAACTTGGGTTTCTTGCCAGACCATAGTTCATAAGGTGTTGTCTCAATGGATTTTGATGGTGCCCTATTTAACGTGAATGCAGCTGTCTCTAAAGCATAACCCCAAAACGTTAGGGGTAAATCAGTGAGAGACATCATAGATCGCACCATATCTAATAAAGTGCGGTTACGACATTCGGACACACCATTACGATGTGGTCTTCCAGGTGGCGTGAGTTGCGAAACTATTCCGCATTGTTTCAAATGAAGACCAAACTCGTGACTCAAATATTGTCCTCCATGATCAGATCGTATAAACTTAATTTTCTTGTTACGATGAGTTTCCACTTCACTCTGAAATTCTTTGAACTTTTCAAATGTTTCAGACTTATGTTTCATCAAGTAGATATACCCATATCTGCTCAAATCATCTGTGAAGGTAAGAAAATAACGATACCCGCCGCTGATAATCCCCAAGTGCAGGGAATCATCATAGAAATTCCCAAAGGTGGAAGTGATAAGTATGGAGTGACGAACCCACAGGGAGCTAAAGGTTAGATCAATATTCTCTCAAGCCCTATCTGCCACTGACACGACTCTACATACACCGAACGTTTGCTTCCAACTAGAAATGAGAAATAAAACTACGTTGTGGTTATGAAGAGGATAACTTTGCATGATATCGGAGAGCTAAAATATGAAAGTAGGTGTTGTTATCATAAAATTAGAATATATTACCAAATATTATAAATAGCAAGTGTGGAATAATGATGGGTCGGTGTACGTAATTGTCCTAGGCAATTGTTAACAAGACCGATAGTCGTCATTGCAATTTCATATGAGGGAGAGGCATAAGCTAACATACTTTCTCTTCTTGGGTCATATGCACTTATGATTGGAACTCTAGCAAGCATCCGCAACTACTAAAGATCATTCAGGTAAAGCCCAACCATAGCATTAAAGCATCAAGCTCCCTTTATCCCATACGCAACAACCCCCTTACTCGGGTTTATGCTTCTATCACTCAAGCAACCCACTATAAGCGAATCATGAACGTATTGCAACACCCTACAACGGGAATCCCTCACGCTTGTGCGACATGGAGGGCACAATAGGACATCACCAAAATAAAACATACAACTCATACCGATCTAGATCATCAATCAACCCATAGACAAAGGAAATCTACTCAAGACATCATAGGATGGCAACACATCATTGGATCATAATATGTGGCATAAAGCACCATGTTCAAGTAGGGATTACAATGTGGTGCGGGAGAGTGGACCGCGTAAAAGAGATGAGGATGGTGATGATGATGGTGATGTCGATGAAGATGATCACCGTGGCGATGATTCCCCTCCCGATGGCACTCTCGTGCCACCGAGAGAGAGGAGGAGAGGTTCTCCCCCATGTGCTTTCTCCACCATGGCCACCCCCTGGATGGGGAGAGGTTCTCCCTCTGGTCCTTGGCCTTCATGACGGTGATGGCCCCTCCGGGATCCTCCTCCATGCCCTCCGGTGATGATGGCCCCCTCCGGCAGGGTGCCAGAGAGGGCCTAGATTGATTTCTCGTGGCTACAGAGGCTTGTGGCGGCGGAACTCCTGATCTAGGTTAATTTCTGGAGGTTTCTATATATATATAAGAGGTTTTGGCATCGAGAACAAGTCAGGGGGGTCTCTGGGCTGTCCATGAGGCAAGGGGGCACTCCCAGGGGGTGGGCACGCCTCCCACCCTCGTGGGCATCCCGGGACTCTTCTGGCCCAACTCTTTCACTCCATGGCCTTCTTCTGGTCCAAAAATAAGCTCCGCAAGTTTCAGGTTAATTGGACTACCTTTGGTTTTCCTTTTCTGTGATACTCTGAAACAAGGAAAAAAATAGAAACTGGCACCGGGATCTAGGTTAATAGGTTAGTCCCCAAAACCATATAAAATAGCATATAAATGCATATAAAACATCCAAGGTTGATAATATAATAGCATGAATACTTCATAAATTATAGATACGTTGGAGACGTATCAGCATCCCCAAGCTTAATTCCTGCTCGTCCTTGAGTAGGTAAATGATGAAAGAAATAATTTATGAAGTGTGAATGCTAGCAAGTGCATAAGTTTGATCAAGGATAGTTCCAATCACCTTTTCTAGCATCATTATATATCATAACAGTAGCTCATTTTCATAAAAGTTTTCATGATCAAGTAACAAGCTATTCACATGTTAAAGTATAGATCATAAACTCTCTCGAAACTAACAAACTATATTCTCAGTCATCAAACAATTGCAATTCATCTTATTTTCAGGAAGGGTCTATGTCAGAGCTTTGATTCAGCAAACTCCACATACTCAACTATCATTTAATCTTTCACAATTGCTAACACTCATGTGATATTTATGGGTTCAAAGTTTTAATCGGACACAGAGAAAGATAGGGTCTTATAGATTTGCCTCCCAACCTTTTATCTCAAGGGTAATGTCAACAATAATAGTTCATGATAACTTACATCCAATTGGATATATATATCAGGATCTTCCCAACACAATGTGCTTGCCAAAGGATAAAATGCAAAAAGGAAAGGTGAAGATCACCATGACTCTTGCATAAGGGTAGAAGATAAAAGTAAAAGATAGGCCCTTCGCAGAGGGAAGCAGAGGTTGTCATGCACTTTTATGGTTGGATGCACAAAATCTTAATGCAAAAGAACGTCACTTTATATTGCCACTTGTGATATGGACCTTTATTATGCAGTCTGTCACTTTTATTTCTGCCACATCACAAGATCGTATAAAGCTTATTTTCTCCATATTAATAGATCATACATATTTAGAGGGCAATTTTTATTGCATGCACTGATGACAACTTACTTGAAGGATCTTACTCAATCCATAGGTAGGTATGGTGGACTCTCATGGCAAAACTGGTTTAAGGAATGTTTGGAAGCACAAGTAGTATCTCTGCTTGGTGCAAAGAATTTGGCTAGCATGAGGGGGGAAAGCAAGCTCAACATGTTGGATGATCCAAGACAATATACTTTATTTCAGATATAAGAAAACATAACCCATTACATTGTCTTCCTTGTCCGACATCAACCCTTTAGCATGTCATATTTTAATGAGTGCTCACAATTACAAAAGATGTCCAATATAGTATATTTATATGTGAAATCTCTCTTCCTGCAATATTCTTTCATGAATTGATCAAGTGACCAATTCTATGTTTGGTAACTTTCAATAAGTTTACTGCCTATACTTATTATGTGTGAAGTCATTAATCCCCATGGTATAAGCATATGAAACATATATATATATATTCAAATTTATGGTATTCAATTCATTCAACCATTTACTCATAGGATATATGCGAAGCACGTGAGTAAATAACCAACTACTCCAAAAAGATATAAGTGTAGGACACCGAGTAGTCAAATTATTGAAAAGGTGGAAGTGATAAGTATGGAGTGTCGAACCCACAAGGAGCTAAAGGTAAGATCAATATTCTCTCAAGCCCTATCTGCCACTGATACGACTCTATGTACACCAAACATTTGCTTCCAACTAGAAACGAGAAATATAGCTACGTTGTGGGTATGAAGAGGATAACTTTGCATGATATCGGAGAGCTAAAATATGAAAGTAGGTGCTGTTATCATAAAGTTAGAATATATTTCTAAATATTATAAATAGCGAGTGTGGAATAATGATGGGTCGGTGTGTGGAGTTGTCCAAGGCAATTGTTAACAAGACCGATAGTCGTCATTGCAATTTCATATGAGGGAGAGGCATAAGCTAACATACTTTCTCTTCTTGGATCATATGCACTTATGATTGGAACTCTAGCAAGCATCCACAACTACTAAAGATCATTACGGTAAAACCCAACCATAGCATTAAAGCATCAAGTCCCCTTTATCCCATACGCAACAACCCCCTTACTCGGGTTTATGCTTCTGTCACTCAAGAAACCCACTATAAGCGAATCATGAACGTATTGCAACAACCTACAGCGGGAATCCCTCACGCTTGCGCGACACGGAGGGCACAATAGGACATCAGCAAAGTAAAACATACAACTCGTACCAATCTAGATCATCAATCAACCCATAGACAAAGGAAATCTACTCAAAACATCATAGGATGGCAACACATCATTGGATCATAATATGTGGCATAAAGCACCATGTTCAAGCAGGGATTACAGCGGGGTGCGGGAGAGTGGACCGTGGAAAAGAGATGCAGATGGTGATGATGATGGTGATGTCGATGAAGACGATCACCACGGCGATGATTCCCCTCCCGATGGCACTCCGGTGCCAACGAGAGAGGAGGAGAGGTTCTCCCCCTTGTGCTTACTCCTCCATGGCCTCCCCCCTGGATGGTGAGAGGTTCTCCCTCTGGTCCTTGGCCTTCATGACGATGATGGTCCCTCCGGGATCCTCCTCCATGCCCTCTGGTGATGATGCCCCCCTGCGGCAGGGTGCGATAGAGGGCCTAGATTGATTTCTTGTGGCTACAGAGGCTTCCGGCGGCGAAACTCCTGATCTAGGTTAATTTCTGGAGATTTCTTTATATATATGAGGTTTTGGCATTGAGAATAAGTCAACGGGGTCTCCGGGCTATCCACGAGGTAGGGGGCGCCCAGGGGGGTGGGCGCGCCTCCCACCCTCGTGGGCATCCCGGGACTTCTGGCCCAACTCTTTCACTCCATGGCCTTCTTTTGGTCCAAAAATAAGCTTCGTCATGTTTCAGGTCAAATGGAATCCGTTTGGTTTTCCTTTTCTGCGATACTCTAATACAAGGAAAAAATAGAAACTGGCACTCATTTCTAGGTTAATAGGTTAGTCCCAGAAACCATATAAAATAGCATATAATTGCATATAAAATGTTGAAGGGTGATAATATAATAGAATGAATACTTCATAGATTATAGATACGTTGGAGATGTATCAGCCGCGAGCATCAACACTCATCGGACCGCATACATCAGTATGTATTATTTCCAACAAGTCTGTTGCTTGCTCCATTGTTCCAGAGAATGGAGTCTTAGTCATCTTGCCCATGAGGCATGGTTCACAAGCATCAAGTGATTCATAATCAAGTGATTCCAAAAGTCCATCAGCATGTAGTTTCTTCATGCGCTTTACACCAATAAGACCTAAACGGCATTGCCACAAATAAGTTGCACTATCATTCTAAACTTATATCTTTTGTCTTCTATACTATGAACATGTGTATCACTACTATCAAGATTTAGTAAAAATAGACCACTCATCAAGGGTGCATGACCATAAAAGATATTATTCATATAAATAGAACAAGCATTATTCTCTTATTTAAATGAATAGACGTCTCGCATCAAACAAGATCCAGATATAATGTTAATGCTCAACACTGGCACCAAATAACAATTACTTAGGTCTAATACTAATCCCGAAGGTAGATGTAGAGGTAGCGTGCCGACGGCGATCACATCGACTTTGGAACCATTTCCCACGCGCATCATCACCTCGTCCTTAGCCAATCTTTGCTTAATCCGTAGCCCCCTGTTTCGAGTTGAAAATGTTAGCAACTAAACTAGTATCAAATACCCAGGCGCTACTGTGAGCATTAGTAAGGTACATATCAATAACATGTATATCAAATATACCTTTCACTTTGCCATCCTTCTTCTCCGCAAAATACTTGGGGCAGTTCCGCCTCCGGTGACCAGTCCCTTTGCAGTAGAAGCACTCAGTCTCAGGATTAGGTCCTGACTTGGGCTTCTTCACTTGAGCAGCAACTTGCTTGTCGTTCTTCTTGATGTCCCCCTTCTTCCCTTTACCCTTTTTCTTGAAACTGGTGGTCTTGTTGACCATCAACACTTGATGCCCCTTCTTGATTTCTACCTCCGCAGCCTTTAGCATTGCGAAGAGCTCGAGAACCGTCTTGTCCATCACGAAGCTCTTGTAGCTTGTTGGCACTGATTGAAGAACTCTGTCAATGACACTATCATCTGGAAGATTAACTCCCAGCTGAGTCAAGTGGTTGTGGTACCTAGACATTCTGAGTATATGTTCACTGACAGAACTATTCTCCTCCATTTTGCAGCTGTAGAACTTATTGGAGACTTCATATCTCTCAATCCGGGCATTTGCTTGAAATATTAAGTTCAACCCCTGGAACATCTCATATGCTCCATGACGTTCAAAATGTCGTTGAAGTCCCAGTTCTAAGTCGTAAAGCATGGCACACTGAACTATCGAGTAGTCATCAGCTTTGCTCTGCCAGGTGTTCATAACATCTCGCGTTGCTCCTGCAGCGGGTTTCTCACCTAGCGGTGCTTCCAAGACGTAATTCTTCTGTGTAGCAATGAGGATAATCCTCAAGTTACGGACCCAGTCTGTGTAGTTGCTACCATCATATTTCAACTTAGCTTTCTCTAGGAACGCATTAAAATTCAATGGAACAACAACACAGGCCATCTATCTACAACAACATAGACATGCAAAATACTATCAGGTACTAAGTTCATGATAAATTAAAGTTCAATCAATCAAATTAGTTAAGAACTCCCACTTAGATAGACATCCCTGTAATCATCTAAGTGATACGTGATCCATATCAACTAAACCATGTCCGATCATCACGTGAGATGGAGTAGTTTTCAATGGTGAACATCACTATGTTGATCATATCTACTATATGATTCATGCTCGACCTTTCGGTCTCAGTGTTCCGAGGCCATATCCGCATATGCTAGGCTCATCAAGTTTAACCCGAGTATTCTGCGTGTGCAAAACTGGCTTGCACCCGTTCTATGTGAACATAGAGCTTATCACACCCGATCATCATGTGGTGTCTCGGCACGACGAATTGTAGCAATGGTGCATACTCAGGGAGAACACTTATACCTTGAAATTTAGTGAGAGATCATCTTATAATGCTACCGCTGAACTAAGCAAAGTAAGATGCATAAAGGATAAACATCACATGCAATCAATATAAGTGATATGATATGGCCATCATCATCTTGTGCCTTTGATCTCCATCTCCAAAGCACCGTCATGATCACCATCGTCACTAGCTTGACACCTTGATCTCCATCGAAGCATCGTTGTCGTCTCGCCAACTAATACTTCTACGACTATTGCTACCGTTTAGTGATAAAGTAAAGCAATTACATGGTGATTGCATTTCATACAATAAAGCGACAATCATATGGCTCCAGCCAGTTGCCAATAACTCTGTTACAAAACATGATCATCTCATACTATAAAATTTAGCATCATGTCTTGACCATATCACATCACAACATGCCCCGCAAAAACAAGTTAGACGTCCTCTACTTTGTTGTTGCAAGTTTTACGTGGCTACTATGGGCTGAGCAAGAACCGTTCTTACCTATGCATCAAAAATCACAATGCGGTATAGTGATTGCTTTTTGATCTTTAGAAAGAACCATGTTCATTGAATCCGATTCAACTAAAGTTGGAGAAACTGACACCCACCAGCCACCTGTGTGTGAAGCACGTCGATAGAACCAGTCTCGCGTAAGTGTACACGTAATGTCGGTCTGAGCCGCTTCATCCAACAATACCACTGAATCAAGAATCAACTAGTGATGGCAAACAATATGTATATACCCATGCCCACAACTCCTTTGTGTTCTACTCATGCATATAACATCTACACATAGACCTGGCTTGGATGCCACTGTTGGGGAATGTAGTAATTTCAAAAAAATTCTGACGCACACGCAAGATCTATCATGGTGATGCATAGCAACGAGAGGGGAAGAGTGTTCAACGTACCCTCATAGACCGTAAGCGGAAGCATTATCACAACGCGGTTGATGTAGTCGAACGTCTTCACGGTCCGACTGATCCTAGGACCGAAGGTATGGCACCTCCGCGATCTGCACACTTTCATCTCGATGACGTCCCACGAACTTTAGATCTAGCGGAGTGTCGAGGGAGAGTTTCGTCAGCACGACGGCGTGATGACGGTGATGATGAAGCTACCAGAACAGGGCTTCGCCTATGCACTGCAACGATATGACCGAGGTGGATTATGGTGGAGGGGGGCACCGCACACGACTAAGACAATTACCAACTTTTGTGTCTATGGGGTACCCATCCCCCGTATATAAAGGAGTGGAGGAGGGGGGAGGGCCGGCCCTCTATGGCGCGCCCTGGAGGAGTCCTACTCCCACGAGGAGTAGGATTCCCCTCTTCCCTAGTTGGACTAGGAGAGGAAGGAAGGGGAAGGAAGGAGGATGGAAAAGGGGGGCCCGCCCCCACCCAATTAGGATTGGGCTTGGGGGGGCGCCCCCTCCTAGGCTTCCTTCTCCTCTCTCCCACTATGGCCCAATAAGGCCCATATACTTCTCGGGGGGGTTCCGGTAACCCCCCGGTACTCTGGTATATTCCTGAATTCACCCGGAACCATTCCGATGTCAAAACATAGGCTTCCAATATATCAACCTTTATGTCTCGACCATTTTGAGACTCCTCGTCATGCCCGTGATCACATCTGGGACTCCGAACAACCTTCGGTACATTAAAACACATAAACTCATAATACCGATCGTCACTGAACGTTAAGCGTGCGGACCCTACCGGTTTGAGAACTATGTAGACATGACCGAGACTCGTCTCCGGTCAATAACCAATAGCGGAACGTGGATGCTCATATTGGTTCGTACATATCCTACCAAGATCTTTATCGGTCAAACCTCATAAAACATACGTTGTCCCCTTTGTCATCGGTATGTTACTTTCCTGAGATTCGATCGTCGGTATCATCATACCTAGTTCAATATTGTTACCGGCAAGTCTCTTTACTCGTTCCGTAATGCTACATCCCATAACTAACTCATTAGTCACATTGCTTGCAAGGCTTATAGTGATGTGCATTACCGAGACGGCCCAGAGATACCTCTCCGATAAACGGAGTGACAAATCCTAATGTCGATCTATGCCAACTCAACAAACACCATCGGAGACACCTGTAGAGCATCTTTATAGTCACCCAGTTACATTGTGACGTTTGATAGAACACTAAGTGTTCCTCCGGTATTCGGGAGTTGCATAATCTCAGTCATAGGAACATGTATAAGTTATGAAGAAAGCAATAGCAGTAAACTAAATGATCATCATGCTAAGCTAACAGATGGGTCAAGTCAATCACATCATTCTCTAATGATGTGATCCCGTTCATCAAATGACAACTCTTTGTCCATGGCTAGGAAACTTAACCATCTTTGATCAACGAGCTAGTCAAGTAGAGGCATACTAGTGACACTCTGTTTGTCTATGTATTCAGACATGTACTAAGTTTCCGGTTAATACAATTCTAGCATGAATAATAAACATTTATCATGATATAAGGAAATATAAATAAAAACTTTATTATTGCCTCTAGGGCATATTTCCTTCACATACCAACACTTTCCAAGGAATTTATTATTTGACAACATAAAGTAAATTCATTTTTCATTTCGGGACTGGGCATCCCTTATACCTTTGCCTTATTCTCACGCAATGACAAGTGAATAAACACTCATTGTGAGAATTACACATCTAGCATGGAAAATATTTGCCACCCCTCACTGCCTCGTGAGTGGTACGAGCACACAAAAGAGAAATTTATTTTGAAAATTAGAGATGGAACATACAAATTTGCTTAGAGCGGCAAAAGAATACCGCGTATAGGTAGGTATAGTGGACTCATGTGGACAAACTGGTTTAAAGGATTTCGGATGCACAAGTAGTGATCATACTTAGTGCAAAATGAAGGCTAGCAAAAGATTTGGAAGTGACCAACCAAGAAACGAACAATCTCATAAGCGAGCTTTAAGCATAATTAACACCGAATAATGCACCACAAGTAGGATGTAATTTCATTGCATAACTATTGACTTTCGTTCTTGGATAGGGAATCACAAACCTTAACCCCAATATTCTTACTAAAGTATAATTACTCATCAACATGACTCAGATATCACATCATCATATCTCAAAATTATTACAAGGAATCAAGTTTATTTTGTCCAATGATCTTCATGAAAGTTTTTATTATATATCCTTCTTCGATATCTATCACTTTGGGACTAATTTTCATGTGTTGCGTTTGAGAAGCTAAAATAAATATTTCTTTCTATCAAATTAATTTAAGTGAAGCAAGAGATAATTTATTCAAAATACTAAAGCACACCATGCTCAAAAAGATATAAGTGAAGCACTAGAGCAATTCCTTAGAAAAGAGCTTCATTGACGGGATGTGAATGCCGCTTACCTAGCCTCCCCGGCAACTATTTGAGGACTCTATTTTATTTAAAAACTTTCATATCTAAGTATTTTATTCAAACAGAAAGAAAAACAAAATAAAATGACATTCCAACAATAGCCACTACAAAAAAAATACACTTCCGTGATGATACGTGTTTGTCATAGTAGGTCGCGTTTTTTGTCATGCATGTACATCCATGACAAATTTATGACAGAATCAAGATAGTCATACCTGTGCTGTCGTAGAAGTGTCCCATGACATTACCAAAATTATCATCACGGAAGTGTCCACTTCCATGACGATAAATCACGCGTCACAGAAGTGCTTTCGTCAAGGGTGACTGACACGTGGGATCCACCATAACGGAACGCCGTTAAGCTATCGGGTCGGGTTTTGGATCCGATAACCCGTTAACAGCTCACCGTTGGGACAGATGTCATCTGCTCATTAGACCAAAGGCGCCTATGATACGGCGACACGTGTCACGGCCCAACAGAGGCCCATTCCTGTGAAAAGGCCGCCCCATTTGACTTGGCCAAAAGGTGATGGGCCGGCCCACGGAAAGCCTGTTAATGGCCTGTTCGCATATAGCCCATTTACAACCGGCGGATCTCGGGTAGGGGGTCCTGAACTGTGCGTCTAGGCGGATGGTAACAGGAGGCAGGGGACACGATGTTTACCCAGGTTCGGGGCCTCTTGATGGACGTAAAACCCTACATCCTACATGATTGTTCTTGATGATATGAGTAGTACAAGAGTTGATCTACCACGAGATCAGAGAGGCTAAACCCTAGAAACTAGCCTATGGTATGATTGTTTGTTGTCCCTACGGACTAAACCCTCCAGTTTATATAGACACCGGAGGGGGCTAGGGTTACACAGAGGCAGTTACAAGGAAGGAAATCTACATATCCGTACTGCCAAGCGTGCCTTCCATGCCAAGGAGAGTCCCATCCGGACACGGGACGAAGTCTTCAATCTTGTATCTTCATAGTCCAATAGTCCGGCCAAAGGATACAGTCTGGCTGTCCGGATACCCCCTAATCCAGGACTCCCTAAGTAGACACTAAACCAGGCTTCAATGACGATGAGTCCGGCGCGCAGATTGTTTTCGGCATTGCAAGGCGAGTTCCTCCTCCGAATACTTCATAGAAGATTTTGAACACGAGGATCATGTCCAGCTCTGCAAAACGAGTTCCACATACATCCGTAGAGAGAATAATATTTTCACAATCTAATCTGCCGACGCATCCCGTAGTGTGATATCACACCACAGCCAGGTCTTTATTCGAATCGTTTTTCATAACCAATCTCAGCGTGTTTCGCGAGGCGGTTTCCTTGGCACGTCTTGTCGAAGCAGAGATCGTGTCTCCTTTATCACGGGATTCTCATTAATACGGGCGTGGGTAACCCAACCGTGCCTATTGGTAGGACTGCTAGATCTTAGGCAAGTCCCAAACGGCCATGAGGAGGACGCTTGATATTCACCCTCTTTATAAAGGGGACAAGGCCTTTTCCTCTCGATCTTAATCAAATCCGCCTCCCACCTCGAGTTCCAACACCCAAAGCTCAGGTTTAGGCACGTCGGACCTTCAACTATGTCTGGATCCAACCTTCAAGGTCGGTGGATGCCTTCCTCCGTCACGGAGGAGGACATCAAGAAGTTGAGAGAGGCCAGATATCTGACCGCCGAAATTTCGCATCGGCTGCCTGCCCGAGGGCAAGTCGTCCCTACTCCCGAACCCAACGAGAGCGTCGTGTTCGTCTCTCACTTCCTCCGAGGACTAGGCCTCGCTCTGGATCCCTTTGTTAGGGGTCTTATGTTTTATTACGGGCTAGATTTTCATGATCTGGCCCCGGATTCCCTTCTTCACATCTCGACATTTATTGTCGTATGTGAGGCCTTCCTCCACATTACCCCCCACTTCGGCCTGTGGCTCGAGACCTTCGATGTGAAGCCGAAGATGATCGAGGGGCAGCACGTAGCGTGCGGAGGCGCTTCAATAAGCAAAATTGCTGACGCTCCATGGCCTGAGGGTTACTTCCCAGAGGTGTCCGGATTGTGGCAGCGGGAGTGGTTCTATGTCACAGCTCCCAGAAGTGCCAAGTGGGTAGCTGCCCCCACCTTTCGCTCATGCCCCCCACCACAACTGATGTCATGGATCAGCAGGGGGCTGAGCTGGGGTCTAGCCAAGGACGTGCCAATACTGCAAAGCCGTATCCGAGATCTCTTTGAGAGAGATTTCAGTCTGGTTATGGTAGTGCAAGTCATGCTAGTTCGTCAAGTCCATCCTTGCAAACGCCGGCCCCTTCGCATGTGGGAATTCAACCCGGAAGGACCGCGAGCTATTCAACATTTCCTCGGCATGACGCATGAAGAGATGTACAAATTTTTCTTCGGACCACAAATAATGTGTCCGGACATCACTAAGGATGCAGGTCTGAGCTGCAATCGCCCGGATACCCAAGTAAGTAGCCCCACATCTGAACACACTGTCCGTTTATTTATCGCAACATTGCCCTAAAAAAGCCACTCTTTGACCCAGGATTGGATAGCGAAGGCAAAGTTGATTAGGTGTTCGGCCCCCTCCCAGAGACCTCACTGAATCCCGTGCTAACCAGGATGCTGGAGATCGCTCCTTATCAAGCGCCCTCAGGAGAAGATAAAGAGGGGAACAAGGAGGTTAGCGCCTCCGCGAAGGAGGTTAGCCGGGGGGAGGAACTGAAACTTCCTCTCCCCAGGGACGTAAGAGAACCACCTTTGATGACCTGGAGACAAAGGTCTCCAAACGGGGGAAGAAATTTCCGCTGGAGGGTCCTGCCCTGGGGGATACCCTGGCCGCACTATGCCCTCAAGGGGACTAGTCCTTCACCGAGCTATAAGTAAAAGGGTAAATGAAAATATCTCGCTTTACCTCTGAGGAAAATAACCGAGGCATTTATCTTGCAGTTCTGATCTTAGCCCTTCTCAGCAGAGCTCGTCTTCAGGGGATCTTCTTCCAAAGATGATGGAGAGCGAAATGCCTCCTCCTGCCATACCGCCTCATGAGTTGGGCGACCCCAAGGTGTCGTCGTGGAGGGTTTCTCCTGATCCGGCAAGGCCAGAAGGTAATCCTATGGCCACCCGAAGTCCTCAGTATCCGGCTCTTGAAGAGAGCAATCAAAAGAGTCCGGCACCGTCTTGTGTGTGGTCGGACATACTGAGGGATCTGCTAGAGCAAGCGGCTATCTCAGAAGAGCACCGCACGTTGATGGGTACGGTGATTGAAAGGATTTCGTCCGCCGAAAGCGGGTTGCATGAAGCCTTTATGAGTCTACTGTCGGGTTTTGAGGTACACGAAACGATGTACATTGTTGACAGTACCGCACATTTTTAGATGTGCCCTGTGTAAATAGTAGCCCCTGAGACTCTGGTTTTCGTCGAAAACGGCGGCAAACAGAGGATCATAGTCCCAGGTAATAACTAGACCGCCTTTATGTGCAGGTGGTTGAAGCTCCGGTGGCTAGTCGGACTGATGGGTTTGCCGAACTAAAGCGGCAGCTGGATGCGGCAGATGCCGACATCGTGCTTGTCAACAAGCGGCTTGACGAGGCACAGGGTAGGTGATAATTCTGGTGATTGTCACATAATAAGAGCAGCACGATGCCAGTATCTTTAATATGTTGTGACCGTAGATGGAGCTACCATCGCGGAGACCCTTCGGGCGGAGCTTGCCCGAGCCAAGGAGCAAGCAAGGAGTAGCAATGGGGCCGCTTTAAAGGCAACCGAAGAGTTAAGGGCCGAACAGGCCGCGCATTGCAAGAGCAAAGAAAGAATAGCCAAGTTGGTTGTAGAGTTAAAAGATGCTGCTGACTGTTACCGGCTTCTTGAAGAAGAAAACCAGGCGACGGACCTGGAGAAGGCCCGGGTGGCTGCCAAGGAAGCCCGCTCCAAAATTAGAGCGACGAAGGAGGAGCTGAATCAAGCTGCGAATATCGTTTTTGGGAAGCCCTTTTGTTGCGGACTAAGTTCGGAGATCCGAAATATGCTCCTCTGGACCGGCTATGGAGTTTTGCGGACGAGTGCATGGATTTGGCTGCAAGTGCTGCTGATGCGGCCGAGTACTTCAAGGATCAGAAAGGTCTTGAAGTGGAGAAGCTGTTCTGGTCACAGTTTCACGCTCCAATCCGTCCGCTGTTGCTGAATGAGCGATTGACCGTTGGGGCCGAGCTCCATAAATTATCTGGACTTGCCATGAGGTCCGTTGTGGATCATTTGTGGCCAGGAGGGCCAAGGCCAAATAGCTACTTTAGCTTAGTGCAACAATTCTTTGGTGATGTGCCACACATCGATGTTGTAAAGAGGACGGCGTGCATAGAAGGCTCGCGGATGGCCCTTGCCCATGTCAAAACATACTGGGCGGAGATGGATGCCACCACTGTTGCGGCACAGGGTTCGGCCATAGGCCGAGTGGTTGCCGAGCACTACTTTGAAGAAGTTCTTGAAGGCGCTCGTTTGATAGAGGCTCAGTGGTCGAAGAATATTATGTTTAAGTGACATGTATTCCTATCATAAAAACAATGTTTTATTGAGTTTATCAAGGCTGTATTTATACTTTTGCCCGAAAGTACTATGATGCCTCCTGTGTGGCCGTTTATGTATATATGTATATAACCTGAAAGATGGCAGTCGTCGGCTTCAGCCCCCACGCATATAATGCGGGCGTGTTTGTAGAAGACGCATGTTCACACTTGATCCAACGTCTTGGTCCATTAAGGAGGTGATAGCTCAGCGAACTAGGCAATCGGACTATAATGCTTTAACACTTTCACTTAGCCAGAGGAGTTTGACAATGGGGCTACTATATAGCCCCTGGTGGCTCCGCGCTCATCCGAATTCAAGGCGCGTACATGCCTGGCCGGGAAACGGCCCTTCGTTCAGGCAGAGGAATCCCGAAGATTCCGCTAGGTCATTGAGTGGTTGACCAGTCTCTCGCTATATCATGACAGTCAGTTTTCGGCTTTCTCTACTGAGGTGCTTGTCCGGATGAACCAGGGCACAATCGCAGTAGTTCTCCTGGTGCCGCCTTAGCCGATAGAGCGAAACGTAAGGCAGCAAAACACAGGAGCCGGGCAAACCCAACATTTGACCAAAGACATGATTCGGAGCTGATGCGTATAAGCCCAAACTTGCGACATCGAACACTCCCTAAGGTATTCGGTCTTTATAATGTAAACCGGGCCTAAACAGTGCCCTTTGTAATAAGCCCCTAGTGTCCAGGTACGTGCAATATCCTGACGTGGCCACATGCCAATACGTCAGTATCCTTCTCAATTGTACTGAGAATCCGGGGGATGTGTATCAATGAGAGATAGTAAAAAAAGGTTTACGCAGGGTATTAATCTAAAAAGAATCCTTGGAACGGGTCCCTGCTGCACGTCTGCGCCTATGTCTCCGTTGTGCTGTATCCTGGACGGGTGTAGCACGATGGTCATTTGTAAAAGAGAGGAACTTAGTTGAAAAGTTGTCGTGCAAAAAGGTAGGTTATACTAAATAAACCATGTACAGTTCAAGATGAGTAAAGTTGAGCCTAATTGTCACTTGTTTACACGCGTTGAGCCCCTTGTATTGTTATAGGGGTATAGCCATCAAAGCTATATCAATTATATATATATAGCTGCACTGGACTCGTCTAACCGTGTCTGTGGTCTTAACGACCTGCCAGATGCTCTAGTTGGTGAGGCCGTCTAGTGTGCGGCTGCCAAGGCGGCCGCACGGTCTTCCACGCGCAAGGAGCGCTCAATATTTCCATTTACTGTAATGATGCCACGTGGACCGGGCATCTTAAGCATGAGAGAAGTGTAATGCGGTATTGCGTTAAAGCGAGCGAAAGCTTCGCGTCCTAGTAGTGCTTGATAGCCACTTTGGAACGGAGCGACGTGGAAGGTTAAATTTTCGCTGCGGAAGTTATCGGCAAAGCCGAATATAACCTCTAGTAGCAGGGAGGCCGTGCAATGGGCTTCTGGGCCTGGCGTTACTCCTTTAAAGGTAGTATTGCTATGGCTAATTTTTGTTGGGTCTATCCCCATTTTGCGGACTGTGTCCTGATATATCAGGTTTAAACTACTGCCGCCGTCCATCAGGACTCGTGTGAAGTGGTATCCGTCAATTATCGAGTCTAACACCGAGGCAGCCCACCCTACATGGAGGATACTTGCCGAGTAATCCCGATGGTCAAAGGTGATCGGTTGGGACGACCAGTGGCAGAACTCCACGGTGATAGGCCCTTGGGGCATGTGTCTCTAGGAGTGCCGCTTTGTTTCTCCCCTTCATCACGTGTAATACGTTTAGTGTTTTGATTTCTGGTGGGAATTTCTTCTATTCCCCAGTGCTTTGCTTGCAAGGCTTGTCCTCGTCTTCGCTTGGTGTATCCTGCCCCTTGTGTTCGGCGTTGAGCTTGCCGGACTGCTTGAAGACCCAACATTCCCTATGGGTATGATTTGCATGTTTATCGGGGGTGCTGTGGATCTGGCATATTTTGTCCAGAATCTTGTTTAGGCTGGACAGTTTGTCTCTGTTGCCTTTGGAGTGCAGCTTTTGCTGACCTGGTCGAGAGCTTCTGAATCCGGCGTTTACCGCCGTGCTCTTCGGGTTGTCTTCTTTATTCCGGCGCTTGTTTTTGCTGCGTCGTGGTTTCCCATTTCTGTCCCTGACTTCGGATGTACTTGGGTCGCAGGTGCTGCATCGGGCTAACCAGCTGTCCTCGCCCGCGCAAAAGCGGGTCATGAGGCTTGTTAATGCTGCCATTGTTCTCGGCTTTTCTTGGCCGAGGTGTCTGGCAAGCCATTCGTCTCGAACGTTGTGCTTGAAAGCTGCTAAGGCTTCGGCGTCCGGACAGTCAACTATTTGGTTCTTTTTAGTGAGAAACCTGTTCCAAAGCTTTCGGGCTGACTCTCCGGGCTGTTGAGTTATATGACTTAGATCGTCCGCATCCGGTGGTCGAACATAGGTCCCTTGAAAATTTGCCCGAAAAGCGCCTTCGAGATCTTCCCAGCTTCCAATGGAGTTTTCGGGGAGGCTTTTAAGCCAGTCCCGAGCTGGCCCTTTGAGCTTGAGGGGTAAGTTACTTGATGGCGCGGAGATCATCTCCTCGAGCCATGTGGATATGGAGGATGTAGTCCTCAATCCAGATCCCAGGGTCTGTCGTTCCGTCGTACGCCTCTATGTTTACGGGTTTGAATCCCTCTGGAAATTCATGGTCCAGCACCTCATCGGTGAAACATAGGGGGTGTGCGACACCCCTGTGTTTGGGTGTACCGTGGTGTTCGGATTTTTGTTGTGTTGCATTACGTGCTGGAGCGCGCTTGCTTGGCCCGTAGATGGATCTAGTTGCGCCGTCCTTTTGATGCGAGCCATCACGTGGATCGCATACTGGCTTGTGTGCGGCGTCGTTTGCCGCTCTATGTTGGCCACGAGGTCGTATATCTGACCGGATGGCTGTTTTGTTTTTTGATTGCGGGGGATCTAAGGCCTCCTCAACGAATTCAGGTAGTAGCTTTCCCTTCGGGTAGCGCTTTGTGTGGTGACTACCGCCATATTTCGCTGCAGTGTTGAGTACTTCACTCCATCTAATTCTGAGTGTGTCTTGTGCAGCCCTGAGCCTTTGCTTCTGCTTTTTCAGACTCCTCGCAGTGGCAACAAGCCTTGGATGGGTATTCTGTTGCTCCGGGTGCCTGTCTAGTGTGATGTCATCCGGACTGTTATCTTCGCTAGAGTCGGGTTGTTCGGTTTGATTCTTCGTGTTGCCGTGGTCGTACGGTGGTTCAATGTCGTGTTTGTCATCCGCTGGCTCACCCTGCCCTATCGCTGGGTCTATATGATCACTGTTTCTGCAGAGGCAGGATTTGGAGCGGCGCTTACGCCGCCGCTTTGACTGCTTCTCGAGGGAACGATCCTTCGTTGCATCCTTCCGTTCCTCGTCGTCGTTTTCTTTGGATGTGTCCACCATGTATATATCATATGATGAAGTGGGCTTCCAGTGCCCTGTGGGCAGTGGCTCCTGTTCGTCTCCTGCATCGTCGTCCATACCGCCGATGTCTTCGGAGTCGAAGTCGAGCATGTCAGTCAAATCGTCGACAGTGGCTACTAGGTGGGTGGTGGGTGGGCGGCGAATTTCTTCGTCATCCGCATCCCAATCCTGCCGAACATAGTTCGGCCAGGACTCTCCTGACAAGGAGAGAGACTTTAATGAATTCAATATGTCGCCGAAGGGCGAGTGCAGAAAGATATCCGCGGAGGTGAACCCCATGATCGGCGCCCAGTCGGATTCAATAGGCACGGGCGCGGGCGGCTCGGAGTCCGTGGCCGAGGAAGAGTCCAGTAGTTCGGCGTCACGGCTCCTATGAAGGGTAAGGTCGATACTCAGCTCGATCGCCGCTGAGAATATGGCCTCCGTGGCGGGGTCTATCCACCCGTCCATGGATGGCGCAATTGGCTCCGAATTGAGGGTCAGGGCGGTTGCCGGTGCGGTCTCCTGAACACTGTCCGATGATAGAGCTAAATCATGCTCATCGTGACCGTGCGGCGCACTCGGCAGGGGCTAGAATCCGTCGAAGATCAAGTCTCCGCGGATGTCGGCCGTGTAGTTTAAGCTTCCAAATCTGACCTGATGGCCAGGGGCGTAACTCTCGATCTGTTCCAGATGGCCAAGCGAGTTGGCCCGCAGTGCGAAGCCGCCGAATACATAGTACATAGTAAAAGCATCAAACAAACATATATCTATGTCCTATGGTCACTACATTGTCTTGCCAAATCAAAATAGAGACATAATTCAAATCATATCAGTTCAAGACAAAGCAGCAGTGAAAGAATACAAAGCGTGGGAAACTACGCGGCACAACAAGATTTCAGATGGGTACCACGGGTCTACATGTACAACAACACTATTGGCTCTGTTGTGATGCTAGTTATGTGCATGATATGAAAGTCAACTGTATACACAATTGAAATTGAAATCAATAGAGCTATTGATAAGAGCAAACCTGTTAAAGAAACATGTGTGAACATACTAGCTGTGCCATTGGAGTTTCGATTGGATCCTTCAATTTAAAAATAAGTTTGTATGAGTAAATACAGTGATACAAGAGCAAAGCAATCATAGTTAAAAAGGCGCGCCTAAGCGAGCGCTTATGCGCGCCTAGGCTCTAGGTGTTGGCAAAATGCATTGCGCATAACTACGCATAATCTGTGCATAACTTCGCATAAGCATGTGCTTTGGTCAATAAAGCACAAGGCGGTGGCAAAACGCACAATTAACGCCTAGTGCTTTTTTGAACTATGATAGCAATGGAATCTTAAATTAGAACGGTTGTCCTTCAGGTTTAGGCACTTGTTCTACATGAACAGAGTACAGTAAGACGCAAGAATATAATACTTAAAAATAGAAAATGAGCTCATAGACCTTACCACATTCTTGGTTCAGGACTAGTACAGAACAAGGCGTTCCCAATCATCATCCAGTAAATGTGTCTCAGGAGAACGTAAGGGAATTTGATGAGTTTGTTTGCCGGTGAAGTACGTTTTCTTCAGGTAATTCTGATACTGCCACCAAGCATTCTTGAAGATAGCAGAGGTATTAGCACAGGTTACCTCATCCTGAGTTACCATATCGGTCCTTCTCTATAGAGAAAAATGGGAAATTTTGTTGTATTATAACCATCATGGAGGTAGGATGTATGGGACGAAGCAAAGTAATTGCCATGAATAACATTACTTACACATAACTCATGGACAAACACCTGCAACTGGCATTTTCCTTCATCTTCAGTATAATATTTTCAAGATGCAAAGATACGCACATACGATTTAACAACATCAAATGCGATAGATGCCAAACTACGACTAGCTGGTTGTGCTTTCTCCACAGGAATAGGCATACTAACTGGTGGAATTGGGTTTCGCCGTGATAGTACTAGCCCTTTGGGCACCAGAGCTGCCTTACTAACTGCTCTTGTTTGGTAGCTCTGTGGTGGAGATGGTGCTGTGTCAACAAGAACTGGGTTACTATCGGCTGGGGTTGGGGTTAGATTGGGTGAAGCTGGTTCTCTGTCCATCGCAGTAGGGGTACAATCTGCGGGAGTTTGGGTTATGTGTGGTAGGGCTGGTTCTTGTGCATGTACAACCAGGGTGCTATCTCCACCAAGAGGTAGCACTGTTTTATTTGAAGACCGTGTTTTTAGTCCGCTAGATACTGGCATCACCCGCTCCAATTCAAATGGCTGATAAACAGGAAACATAGTTGAATGTACAGACATTGTATGAGAGACAGATGCAATAGATAGTGTGGAAAAAAGACGGCATGAAATAGTTGACATGTATATTGTTTAACTAAAATGGATAGCATGCAATAATTTCACATATATGATGTCTATCTAAACGGATAGCATGACATAAACGGATAGCATGAAACAGTTGACATAATTCAAAGATATGATGAATAACTAAACAGGATCGCATGACATAATTCACCTACATGTTATCTAAGTAATTAGGATCACATCATTTAATTCACATATGTGATTTATATGCTAAACAGAGGGCATTCGATATGATGTCTGAACTAAGAACATGGTGTTGAATATTGTGTATATTATGTCTAAACTATGCAATGCAAGACACCGTATGCATGATATGAGCAGTATAACCCTGCCAAATTAGAGCATAGACTTCAATGGGGGAATAGGACTTGTCATCTGTCTCCCAATCCATTTCTGAGGAGCTATCGGGACCCAACAAGAGATCTGCTTCGACAGGTAGCACTGTCTGCTCTGAAGGCCTTGTTTTCACTCCGGATTTTTCCATGTCCCACCCAAATGGCTGATTCATAGGAAGAGTAGTTTAATGTACAAACATTGTTGACAAAAGGAAATGTAATGAAGAAAAGGATGAGCAAGATATCATTCAAATATATGATGCCTGGTTAAACAGGATGGCATTGCACATTTCACATATATTATGGCTGGCTAGAAGACATGAGACTGCATAATTCCCATATATGATACAGAAACTAAACAGGTGGCATTACAGAACATGTCTAAACTAAGCAGATGACATATATGATGTCAAAAGTAGGCACTGCAAGGCAACATACGCATGATATGACTAACATCATCATGCCAAGGTAGAGCAAACACCTTGGGGGGTAAATAGGAGTGGTCAGCGGCGTCTGAATTCGCCTCAGAACAGATATCTTCCTCTGGATTACAATCTGGAGAGGGGTGGGGAGGGTTTGCCATTGAACCCACCATGGAGTGATGTCTGCATGACATTGTATTGCCGCACAAAACTCTTCTCTTTTTCTCTACATGTTCAGCATGACTGTGTACAATATCTAACATGCATATGGAAAAAATATGGTGAGATTATGTAAGGAGAGCATGCAGAAATTTAGAGTGATGGTAACAACCAGTGGATCGATGTTTTTCCGTTGAACCAAAATAGCCCTAATGGATCGACGTGAATGTATAGTAATAAGTGATGCAACAAGTGTACAACCTCTTTGTCGTAGCCGTGTCGACCTCAGCATCATTGGGTTGGTCGCTGAAGCAGAGGTGGGTGTCGGAGGTGTGGAGGAAGATCTGAGGAATCTGTAGACGGCGTCCAGGGCACTGCTCTGCTGTGATGGATCGTTCTGTCGTTGGAGCAGCTCCGGTGAGCCGTAAGACATCAAGGTTGAAGCAGCACAAGACAGACATCGTCAATCTCAAGTGGGATTCTAGTAGCATCTCCAATAGATGATGTAAAATGGATGTAAAATTAACAACACCAAAAACCACCCGACTACAACAGATGAGGTAAAAACTGTTGACTCTGAACTTAACTGTCGAAACTGAAATTTACTATGGAATCTGAATGCTACTATCGAAACTGAACGCAATGGTAGCAGAGAGGCACATGAGATGTAGTTTAGGGAGGGCCTGCAATTCATCTTCAACCTGCACCCCCCCGAGCCGCCAGCCACCACCGGTCGAACTGCCAGCCCCAGCGCCGCCTTGCTGCCCCGAAACAACTCGCTACCACTGCCCCGGCTAGCCCTCTAGGCCCCCCGCCCTCCCCCACCCTGAACCCTAAGATAGATAGTGGGGTACCTCTCCGGCGCGCCCCCGTCCACGCTGCGGGTGGTTCTTCCTTAACTCCGGCGAGCCCCCCCAACCCCTGAAAATCGACTGACCCAAAATTCAATTCAATCGACTGAAGTGTGGCTTAATCGGAGCAGAGCAGTAGCACGAGTGAGGGGGAGAGCAGCAGCAGCAGCTGGGCGAGCTAGCGATCGAGCGAGAGCTGGAGCAGCAGCAGCAGCACGAGCGAGCGAGGGAGAGCCGGAGCAGCAGCAGCAGATCCGGCTGGTATGGACGCCGCCGCCGAAGGGGGCTCGCACTGGGGGAGAGCCGCCGTGGAGATGTCACCCGCGGCGCCGGCTTCAAGGTAGCCGCTCCATGGGGGTGCGGGATGGAGCACCGTCGGCGCCGGGAGGTCGAGTTAAGGAGAAGGTGCGATGCGATGAGTGTACAACCTCTTTGGTGGCGTCGAGTAGGCCTCGACTTCGTCCGAGGAGTCGGTCAGGATGATGCGGTTCCGGTGGAGCAAGTTAAGGCGGCGCTGTGGGGATGGAACAGCCGCGATAGACGAGGCGATCGTCGGAGCAGGTCCTTGCAGGTGGAGGACGGGGCGGCTGAACCGGCGGGACGGCAAGATGGACGAGGATCCTCATCCGGGGAGGTGGACGAGGGACGTCGAGTTATTGTGGTGGACGACATCGTCGGGGAAGAGGCTTTGGCTGGGCAGCGGTGATGTGGCGGACGGAGGAGGGTGGGGTTTCGCGGCTGGAGCGGAGAGGTTATGGCGGCCTAGGATTTCGAATGGCGAAAAGGGGGCGATGGGAGGGGGTGAAGCATGACATAGCGACGCGCTTGTCCAAAATGTAGGGTGTGTTACAAAAGTACCCCCACCAATTTGAACTAGCGGCCCTTTTGGCTCAGGGTTAGAAGGGGGATTTGGCGTGTCGGGATTTGGCAGCTGGAGGGAGTCTTCGCGCGCGTTGTAATTTCGGGATAGCAAGGCGCGGGTTGTGAAGGCGCCAGTTTTGGGAGCACGATATCTGAATTTTCGGGATATAACAAGACGCGGGTTGAATTTTAGGGACAAGCCTAACGTGTAGTAATATTGTACTTTTACGTACCAAATCAATTCGCACTTCCCTCAACCAAAAAGAAAATGAAAAAAATTAAAACTATTCACACCACAGAAAGAGAGAGTCTTGCCCCGTTTTACTATACAAATGCTATTCAAAGCTACTCCCTCCTTCCATCTATATAGGGCCGAATGCGTTTTCCGATGCTAACTTTGACCAAATATTAGAGCAATGATATATGACATGCAACTTACACAAAGCACACCGTTAAATTCGTCTATGAAAGGTTCTTTCAATGATATAATTTTCACATTGTGCATGTCATGTACTATTAATCTTTTCAATAGTCAAAGGCGGTCTTAAAAATCTCATTACGCCCTATATAGATGGAAGGAGGGAGGATGAATCCATGTTTTGTCCGATTAAATTTTCTCGCTTGCTGTATAATGCATGTAACCTACTCATACCAACATTTTAGTGCATTCCAAATGTCTATACTACCGCTGCAATTCGAACTAAATTTGAATTCGTTTCTCTATTTCAATAAGAATCTACAATCATGATTGTTGCCAACTTCAACCATCATAGTTTCCTTGCTATCCGCCAGATATAAATCGGACGGCCTATAATGCAGGATGGCAGGCACACCATCATCAAAAACTCCGTTTTTTATAAGAGTAGAGATAAAATATATTAAATGTAGTATAACATGTTCATAACCACACCATGTGTATCACCGTTATATATATTCACACATGCATCGATTTGAAACACTATGATAAATTCTTCAAATATCCAAATTCGCTTTTTATAATGAAGTATATATGATCTCTATTCGTCTTTTACACCCACACAACCCTCTTATCTTTGTAGCTAGCGCTAACTTTCTCGTGTGCATGCACACGCCCGCATCCCTTTCACCCTCCCTCGGCATTCTCTAGCTCCGTCGCACAAATTCGTCTTTTCACTTTAGGTCGTTCAACCATGGTGTGTGTAGGCCCCCCAGCTCCTTGTTTACGGCACACATCGGTCGATATGCCTTTCTAGCCAGGTATGCCTAGCACAAAAACAAGCTTCGGCTCTTCTCTTGTCACCGTCCATGCCTCACTCCCACCAATCTTTTCATCGTTCTCGTACTCGCACACTCCTCCCCCTCGATATAGTATGCCTCTCGTACCACCTCCTACATGCATCCCTCTGTCTCTATCCTTCTCCTCGTGCCTCATTTGCTTCTAACACACACGTGCATGTATACCGATCGATCTCCCAACATATACCTAGATCGACTTTAACTACCCCCCCATCGATTGACGTACCTCACAAGTTATGTCTCTCCTTTCTCTAACAAAGGGTGATTGATCTTCCTATGTAGTTACTTCTACTTACCACAGCCACATCGTCACCCCTCATCATTCGTGCATGCCTCCTGACCCATCTCTCACACGCACGTGCACAGACAACAAGCAGCCATCTCCTCTCTTATTGATATCGCGGGCGTGCCCTCCGTTTGTCTGTCAAGCCTATCCCACCATTTATTAGAAGCAACTCCACTACCACCCCCTCCAACACTCTAGCCCTGTCTCTCTCCCAACCTTATTCCTCTCCTACACATATGCATGGATGCCAATCGATCTCCCTTAATACATGAGGGAGATCGATCTCCTTAATACATGAGGTAGGCCTCTCTCCTCCTCCACACATATACCAGCCATTGCACCTCTATAGTTAATTGGGCCTCCCTCTTCCCCCACCACACACCGATAGTTGAGCGCTGCAGGTAGGTATCCATGCCACAGAGAAAAACTGCACATGTCCCATATCACGTTCCAGTTGGCCAGCCACTCTATATCTTTGATGTGGGAACACACAAATTCGATGGCACTCTTTATCGATCGCACGCGCACACACACATCATCCCTCTCTTCGATTCTATGGACACCTCACACTACAAAAAAAGACACATCCATGACATTTTGGGCCGAACGAAAAAAATTTCTGTCATACATATGGCACTTCTATGATGATAATTGTGACAAAACCCGGTAACATCATAGATGTGGCGGGCTCCTACTTCTATTACAAAAAATCATGACAGAAAATGGGCTTTCCGTCCTGGGCGGGCCGGAGACGCAGCTGCATGACATTCTTTGGGCCGTCCATGACGAAAAAAACCATGGTAGAAGCAAGGGGGAGGAAAATTTTGGGGAGTTCCCGGTTACGGTGGGAGGTCGGTGGCCGAGCAATGCGCGTTTCTCTCGTACACGTACGCGTGTGTGTGCAAGGCGTTGGCTCTAACTGAACCCGAGCGATTGCACTGCAGGCTACGCGTTACTGAACCCGAGCGATCGATTGATGGCTGTTAACTGAACCCGATCGAGCGATTCCTTCGCTACTGCTGCTAACTGAAGCCGATCGATGGGATGAACAGTGAGCGTTGCGGGGGGGTTTGGATGAACAGTGAGCAGTGGCGTTGCCTCTGGATGAACATGACCCCGTGGTGTGGTGGAGGGCTGGATGAACAGTAGACGGTGGAGGGGTGCCCGTGGAGGGGTGGATGAATAGGACCCCGTGGTGTGGAGGGCTGGATGAATAGTAGATGGTGGAGGGGTGCCCGTGGAGTGGTGGTTGAACAGGACCCCATGGTGTGGAGGGCTGGATGAACCGTAGACGGTGGAGGGATGCCCGTGGAGGGGTGGTTGAACAGGACCCCGTGGTGTGGAGGGCTGGATGAACAGTAGACGGTGGAGGGGTGGTTGAACAGTAGCAGGTGGAGTAGCGCGCGGTGGAGGCTGGATGAACAGGAGCCCGTGGAGGCTGGAGGTGGTCGACGGTGGAGATGAACAGTATCCCGTGGAGTCCTGTTTTGCGGTACGCCACACCCCTCCCAATGAAAAGGACCCCCGTTTCGACCGTAGCGCTCCAACGCAAGTCCGTTTCCTCTGTTTTGCGGTACACCACACCCCTCCCGATCAACAGGACCCCTGTTTCGACCATAGGAGGTCCGTTTCCTTCGTTTTGCGGTATGCCACACCCCTCCCGGTCAACAGGACCCCTGTTTCGACCATAGGAGGGCCGTTTCCTCCGTTTAGCGGTACGCCACACCCCTCCCGATGAACAGGATCCCGTTCCGAACGTGGCTGGTCGAACACAAGGTTGTTTCCTCTGTTCTGCGGTACGCCAAGCCTCGTTTCCATTGCCTGTTCCATCCAAGCCCTCCCAATGAACATGACGCATTCCGTTGCCTCCCCATGAACACGACGCATTCCGTTGCCTCCCCATGAACACGACGCATTCCGTTGCCTCCCCATGAACACGACGCATTCCGTTGCCTCTCCATGAACACGACGATGACGATGTTTCTCCGTTCCGACCCAGCCATGTACACGAGCCCTCGCCGTACGTATGCGCGACTAGGCGTTCGAGACCCCGCCCGTATGTACACATACGTGGCCGTATTTTCTTTCTTCCACCCTAACCGCTGTACGTACGTGTACATGCTACGTGCGCGCCTCTACTACGACACGTGCGCGCCTCTACATCGACCAGTATATATGTATGTACACATTCGTGACCAGAATGACAACGCTACATACGCTTCAACCAAGTGGGTCCCGACTGTCAGACACTTCCTTGCGTGCAAAGATGTAGCTGGTGGGTCCCAGCAGTCAGGGGGGCAAATCGTTTTTGTTTGCCCGGACGCACTTCCTTGCGTGTGAAGGTGTAGCTGGTGGGTCCCAGCAGTCAGGGGGGAAACATTTTTTTCGTGAAATACGGTGGCATGTCCGGTGGGTCCCCGCTGTCAGGTGGAGGAATAATTATTTTGCACGTAATAAGGAGGCACTTCCTTGCTGCGGCCGTGGACCCAGCTGTCAGCCTCTCCACGTACAGTCCACGTCCGATGGAAGTCATTCCTTGACCACGTTGACCGCGCCGCGCCGAGAGCACCAGGGCGGTGGACGACAGGGAGCCGGGGAAGACGCGGCAATGGAAGCCCGCGCGGAGAGGAGTACGAGGGTTCACTGGTTCGGCTGCAGTGTGAGGCTGCCATCGCCGCAGGGCCTGGCCAGCGGTGGGAATAGTAGGGGCGGTGAGGCCTCCGCGGCAACACAGCCGGCCACGGGAGGCAGGAGCATGCGACACGACCGGCGCTGCTTTGGGCGGCTAGAGCAAGAAGACCAGAGGTTGAAGAAGCACTACGTCCATTGGATGGACATCGTACGGTCACTGGAGCTAGAATCGTTCATATTGACTAAAGTTGACAAAGGCCCCCGTCCCAGTCAACTTAGTAGGCCCACAAGTCAGCCTCCCACCATGGTGGGTACCAGCTAGCAGGGGGAGTATTCATTTTTTGTGCATAATAAGGAGGCACTTCCGGTGGGTTTGAGCTGACAGCGGGGGGAACGTTTTTTTTTCGCGAAATACGCTGGCCCGTCCGGTGGGTCCGAGTAGTCAGGGGGGAAACGTTTTTTTAGCGAAATAAGGTGGATCGTCTGGTGGGTCCCTGCTGTAAGGTGGAGTGATAACCCACAAGTATAGGGGATCGCAACAGTTTTTGATAAGTAAGAGTGTCGAACCCAACGAGGAGCTAAAGGTAGAACAAATATTCCCTCAAGTTCTATCGACCACCGATACAACTCTACGCACGCTTGACGTTCGCTTTACCTAGAACAAGTATGAAACTAGAAGTACTTTGTCAGTGTTGTTGGATAGGTTTGCAAGATAATAAAGAGTATGTAAATAAAAAGTAGGCGTTGTTTAAATAAAGAAACAATAAAGTAAATATAGCGAGTGTGGAAAAGTGGTGGTAGGAGTTGCGAAATTGCCCCTAAGCAATTGACTACTTTACTAGACCGATAGCAAGTATTATGTGTGAGAGGCCACTGCTAGCATGTCATCCCTTACTTGGAATTCTATGCACTTATGCGTGGAACTATTAGCAAGCATCCAAAACTACTAATGTTCATTAAGGTAAAACCCAACCATAGCATTAAGATATATTGGTCCCCCTTCAATCCCATATGCATCAATTTCTATGCCAGGTTGAAGCTTTTGTCACTCTTGCCCTCCAATACATAGTCCTATCAACATACAAACGAACCCTAGGGTGTGATCCACGCGCGCAATCATATGATGGGCACCAAAGGACAGCAACATAACCACAAGCAAATTAAATCAATCATAGCAATTCATCAACCACCGATAGGACAATGAAAATCTACTCAAACATCATAGGATGGCAACACATCATTGGATAATAATATAAAGCATAAAGCACCATGTTCAAGTAGAGGGTACAGCGGGTTGTGGGAGAGTGGACCGCTGTAGATAGAGGGGGAAAGGTGATGGAGATGTTGGTGAAGATGGCGGAGGTGTTGGTGAAGATCGCGGTGATGATGATGATGGCCACGGCGGCGTTCCGGCGCCACTGTAGAGAGGGGGAGAGGGGCCCCCTTCTTTCTCTTCTTTCTTGACCTCCTCCCTAGATGGGAGAAGGGTTTCCCCTCTGGTCCTTGGCCTCCATGGCATGGGATTTATCTCTCTGTTTCTCTCTGGTTCTTTGTTCTCAGATTCTTCCCTTTCACCGTTTCTTATATTCTCGGAGATCCGTAACTCCGATTGGGCTGAAATTTTGACACGATCTCTATCCGGAAATTAGCTTTCTTGCGGCGAAAGAAGGGCTCCAACTGCCTTACGGGGTCGCCACGAGGGTCAGGGGCGCGCTTGACACCCTTGGGCGCGGCCCCTACCTCCTGCCCCCCTCAGACACCGTCTCGCGATGATTCCACTTCCAAAAATTCATAAATATTCTAAAATAAATCTCCGTCGGTTTTTATTCCGTTTGGTATGGGTTTTCTGCGAAACAAAAAACATGCAACAAACAGGAACTGGCACTGGGCGCTGGATCAATATGTTAGTCCCAAAATAGTATAAAAAGTTGCCAAAAAGTATATGAAAGTTGCATATTATTGGCATGGAACAATAAAAAATTATAGATATGACAAAGACGTATCAACATCCCCAAGCTTAATTCCTGCTCGTCCTCGAGTAGGTAAATGATAAAAAAGATAATTTTTGATGTGGAATGCTACCTAGCATAATCTTGATCGTATGTCTAATCATGGCATGAATATTAAGACACGAGTGATTCAAAGCAATAGTCTATCATTTGACATTAAGACAATAATACTTCAAGCATACTAATAAAGCAATCATGTCTTTTCAAAATAACATGGCCAAAGAAAGTTATCCCTACAAAATCATATAGTCTGTCTATGCTCCATCTTCACCATACAAAATATTCAAATCATGCACAATCCCGAGGACAAGCCAAGCAATTGTTTCATACTTTTGACGTTCTCAAACCTTTTCAACTTTCACGCAATACATGAGCGTGAGCCATGGACATAGCACTATAGGTGGAGTAGAATATGATGGTGGAGAAGACAAAAAGGAGAAGATAGTCTCACATCAACTAGGCGTATCAACGGGCTATGGAGATGCCCATCAATAGATATCAATGTGAGTGAGTAGGGATTGCCATGCAACGGATGCACTAGAGCTATAAGTGTATGAAAGCTCCAACTAAAACTAAGTGGGTGTGTATCCAACTTGCTTGCTCATGAAGACCTCGGGCATTTGAGGAAGCCCATCATCAGAATATATAAGCCAAGTTCTATAATGAAAATTCCCACTAGTATATGAAAGTGATAACTCAAGAGACTCTCTATATGAAGAACATGGTGCTACTTTGAAGCACAAGTGTGGAAAGAGGATAGTAGCACTGCCCCTTCTCTCTTTTTCTCTCATTTTTTTGTTTTTTTTATTTTTTTATTTTTTTGGTGGGCTTCTTTGGCCTCTTTATTTTTTTGTAAAGTCTGGAGTCTCATCCCGACTTGTGGGGGAATCATAGTCTCCATCATCCTTTCCTCACTGGGCAATGCTCTAATAATGATGATCATCATACTTTTATTTACTTACAACTCGATATTACAACTCGATACTAGAACAAAGATATGACTTCATATGGATGCCTCCGGCGGTGTACCGGGATGTGCAATGATCTAGCATAGCAATGATATAAAAAAACGGACAAGCCATGAAAACATCATGATAGCTATCTTACGATCATGCAAAGCAATATGACAATGAATGCTCAAGTCATGTATATGATGATGATGGAAGTTGCATGGCAATATATCTCGGAATGGCTATGGAAATGCCATGATTGGTAGGTATGTTGGCTGTTTTGAGGAAGATATATGGTGGGTTTAAGGTACCAGCGAAAGTTGCGTGATACTAGAGAGGCTAGCAATGGTGGAAGGGTGAGAGTGCGTATAATCCATGAACTCAACATTAGTCATAAAGAACTCACGTACTTATTGCAAAAATCTATTAGTCATCGAAACAAAGTACTACGCGCATGCTCCTAGGGGGATAGATTGGTAGGAAAAGACCATCGCTCGTCCCCGACCGCCACTCATAAGGAAGATAATCAATAAATAAATCATGCTCCGACTTCGTTACATAACGGTTCACCATACGTGCACGCTACGGGAATCACAAACCTCAACACAGGTATTTCTACTAATCCACAACCGCCCACTAGCATGACTCTAATATCACCATCTTTATATTGCAAAACTATTGCAAGGAATCAAACATATCATATTCAGTGATCTACAAGTTTTATGTAGGATTTTATGACTAACCATGTGAATGACCAATTCCTGTCATCTCTCTAAATAGATATAAGTGAAGCAAGAGAGTTTAATTCTTTCTACAAAAGATATGCCCGTTCTCTAACAAATATAAGTGAAGCAAAAGAGCATTCTACAAATGGCGGTTGTGTATGTAAAGAGAAACAGGCAATCCAAACTTCAAATGATATAAGCGAAGCACATGAAGCATTCTATAAAGCCATACTCAAAAGATATAAGTGAAGGGCAAAGAGAATTCTATAAATCAACTAAGGACTATCTCATACCAGCATGGTGCATAAAAGAGAAATTCAAACTAAATGCAAAAGACGCTCCAAGATTGCACATATCGCATGAACGAAACGAATCCGAAAACATACCGATATTTGTTGAAAAAAGAGGGGATGCCTCCCCAGCATCCCCAAGCTTAGACGCTTGAGTCTCCCTGAATATTTACTTGGGGTGCCTCGGGCATCCCCAAGCTTGAGCTCTTGCCTCTCTTCCTTCTTCTCACATCGAGACCTTCTCAATCATCGAACACTTCATCCACACAAAACTTCAACAGAAAACTCGGTAAGATCCGTTAGTATAATAAAGCAAATCACCACTATAAGTACTGTTGCAAACCAATTCATATTTTGTTTTTGCATTGTGTCTACTGTAGTATAACTATTTCATGGCTTAATCCACTAATATAAATTGATAGTTTCATCAAAACAAGCAAACTATGCATCAAAAACAGAATCTGTCTAAAACAGAACAGTCTGTAATAATCTGAACATTCACCATACTTCTGATACTTGAAAATTTCTACCAAAATTAGGAATAATAAAAAATATGTATAGGAAGACAGTGCAAAAAGAATCAGAACCATTTGACATTCCAGATAAAAATGTAAAATCGTGCACTGCAGCCAAAGTTTCTGTCCTGCACCGTACAAACCATCAAGCAAATGTAAACATCCTAAAGGCAAACCTTGGCACATTATTTTTATAATACAATGGAATTGTACAAGGGGATAATTATTTTTATTGAAAATTTTCTGTAATCAAGATTCACAAAGTTGCCGTGAGCATGAACAAAGTTCAAGGAGCTCTCCCACTTCAACAATGCTTGTCTTTCTCACTTTCGCTTTCCTTTTTGAAAAAGTTTTGGGTTCCCCTCTTTATTTGTGTTGTTTTTAAACTATATGAAAGAACTCAACAGAAATAAACGACTCTCTAAAACTTCCGGGTTGTCTCCCTGGCAGCGCTTTCTTTAAAGCCATTAAGCTAGGCATATAGTGCTCAAGTAGTGAATCCACCCGTATCCCAAGGTATATCAAAGCCAATTTTAATTAACAATGATTTGTAATTTAGTAGTAAGCACAAAGTAACATATATCATGTAATGACGAAGTCTAACTCTCTTCCTATGCATCGGCATGTCATAAAATAACAATTCATGCACACAAAGTAAAGGCCAATGCATAGTATAAGCAGTTTCTTGCAATTCTATTGTGTGAGAAACATAGAGAGGTGGAGAGATAGTTCCTCTCTCATAATAATTGCAAGTATGAGCAGCAAGCACATGCATATTATACTTATCAAAATCATCATGTGCAATGGTAAAAGGCAACCCATCAATATAATCTAATAAGTGCAAACTTCTCCGATATAGTGTAGTCGGGAGAATTCAAAAAGATAATAGGACTATCATGTGTGGGTGCAATAGCAACAATTTCATGTTTAACATAAGGAACTATAGCAAGTTCATCTCCATAAGCATAATTCATATTGGCATCTTGGCCATAAGCATAGCAAGCATCATCAAAAAGGGATATTTCAAAAGAATCATAGGGATCATAACAGTCATCATAGCAATCATCCTTCGGTAAGCACGAAGGGGAATTAAACAATGTATGAGTTGAAGATTTACTCTCATTAGAAGGTGGGCATGGGTGATCAATCCGCTCTTCCTCCTTTTGTTCTTTGCTCTCCTCCTCATCTTTTTCATCCAATGATCTCACAGTGTCATCAACTTCTTCTTCCATAGATTCCTGCAAAATATTAGTCTCTTCTTGGACAGCGGAGACTTTCTTAATAAGTGCATTAATTTCATAATTGTATTCATAATTCTCATAGAAATATTTGAGGATAGCTAAATTTTCAGATCTATAACAAGCATCATCAATATCATCAAACTCTTTAAACATAGATTCAATTTCATAAGCACCCATAAAAGCAACAAATTCTTCTATTTGTTCCACATCATAGTAATCATATATACCTCTAGCATAAGAAGCCAAGGTTTCATTATCATTAAATTTGCATGAAAAGGGGAGGTGTGGAGAATTCATCCTAGAGCAACAAGTATAATCATATTTCGAGCATAGTTGTCTAGCATACCACTTCAATATATAAATTTGATCCCATAATGGTTTCCCTTTTTGTGTCAAGCGATAATCCCTAAAGTATTCACGTTCATCCAACGTTACTCCCATTACCAAATTGAATGGGGTTTTCTCAGGATTATTAAAGTGGTACATAATATCTTTCACATAACCAACATCAAGGGTTTTAGGAGGTTCCCCATCTCCATGAGCAGCAAGTACACCTAATTTTTTTGGTATTTCGTTTTCCATATCCATAACTAAAGATAAAGAACAACTAAGAACCTAAAATAAAAATTACTTAGTGATAAAGCAAACAAGCACACACGAGAATATTCACCCCACGCTATTGCTCCCCGGCAACGGCGCCAGAAAAAGGTCTTGATAACCCACAAGTATAGGGGATCGCAACAGTTTTCGATAAGTAAGAGTGTCGAACCCAACGAGGAGCTAAAGGTAGAACAAATATTCCCTCAAGTTCTATCGACCACCGATACAACTCTACGCACGCTTGACGTTCGCTTTACCTAGAACAAGTATGAAACTAGAAGTACCTTGTAGGTGTTGTTGGATAGGTTTGCAAGATAATAAAGAGTATGTAAATAAAAAGTAGGGGCTGTTTAAATAAAGTAACAATAAAGTAAATATAGCGAGTGTGGAAAAGTGGTGGTAGGAGTTGCGAAATTGCCCCTAAGCAATTGACTATTTTACTAGACCGATAGCAAGTATTATGTGGGAGAGGCCACTGCTAGCATGTCATCCCTTACTTGGAATTCTATGCACTTATGATTGGAACTATTAGCAAGCATCCGCAACTAGTAATGTTCATTAAGGTAAAACCCAACCATAGCATTAAGATATATTGGTCCCCCTTCAATCCCGTATGCATCAATTTCTATGCTAGGTTGAAGCTTTTGTCACTCTTGCCCTCCAATACATAGTCCTATCAACATACAAACTAACCCTAGGGTGTGATCCACGCGCGCAATCATATGATGGGCACCAAAGGACAGCAACATAACCACAAGCAAATTAAATCAATCATAGCAATTCATCAACCACCGATAGGACAACGAAAATCTACTCCGAAATCATAGGATGGCAACACATCATTGGATAATAATATGAAGCATAAAGCACCATGTTCAAGTAGAGGGTACAGCGGGTTGCGGGAGAATGGACCGCTGTAGATAGAGGGGGGAAGGTGATGGAGATGTTGGTGAAGATGGCGGAGGTGTTGGTGAAGATCGCGGTGATGATGATGATGGCCATGGCGGCGTTCCGGCGCCACCAGAGGAGAGGGGGAGAGGGGCCCCCTTCTTCCTCTTCTTTCTTGACCTCCTCCCTAGATGGGAGAAGGGTTTCCCCTCTGGTCCTTGGCCTCCATGGAACGGGAGGGGCGAGAGCCCCTCCGAGATTGGATCTATCTCTCTGTTTCTCTCTGGTTTTGCGTTCTCAGATTCTTCCCTTTCACCGTTTCTTATATTCCCGGAGATCCGTAACTCCGATTGGGCTGAAATTTTGACACGATCTCTATACGGAAATTAGATTTCTTGCAGCGAAAGAAGGGCTGCAACCGCCTTACGGGGTGGCCACGAGGGTCAGGGGCGCGCCTGACACCCTGGGGCGCGCCCCCCTACCTCGTGCCCCCCTCGGGCACCGTCTCGCGATGATTCCACTTCCCAAAATTCATAGATATTCCAAAATAAATCTCCGTCAGTTTTTATTCCGTTTGGACTCCGTTTGGTATGGGTTTTCTGCGAAACAAAAAACATGCAACAAACAGGAACTGGCATGGGGCACTGGATCAATATGTTAGTCCCAAAAATAGTATAAAAAGTTGCCAAAAAGTATATGAAAGTTGCGTATTATTGGCATGGAACAATCAAAAATTATAGATATGACGGAGACGTATCATGGAGGAATAATTATTTTGCACGTAATAAGGAGGCACTTCCTTGCGGCCGCCGGGACCTAGCTGTCAGCCTCTCCACGTACAGTACTCTTCCGATGGAAGTCGGTCGTTGACCACGTTGACCACGCCACGCCGAGAGCACCAGGGCGGTGGTCTAGACGACGGAGAGGCCTAGGAAGGGGACGACACGGAGCCGGGGAAGACGCAGCAGTGGAAGCCCATGTGGAGAGGAGTACGAGGGTTCACTGGTTTGGCTGCGGTGTGAGGATGCCGTCACTGCTGAATAACAGGGGGTGTGGGTGAGTGGAGGGATGGCCTGGCCTGCGATGGGAGTAGTATGGGGGCGGTGAGGCCTCCACGGCAGCACAGCCGGCCACGGGAGGCAGGAGCAGGCGACACGATCGGCACTGCTTTGGGCGGCTGGACCAAGAAGACCAAAGCTTGAAGAAGCACTACGGCCGTTGGATGGACATCGTACGGTCACTGAAGCTAGAAACGTTTATTATTGACTAAGTTGACAAAGCCCTTGGTACGCTCCAACTTAGTAGGCCCAAAGGTCAGCCTCCGAAACAGTGCGCCCCAGATGTTAGGGGGAGGAATCATTTTTTGGGCGGCCGAAGCTAAGAATATCCGAGATTGAAGAAGAAGCACGACATCCGTTGGATAGACATCCAACGGCCACTTCTGCTAGAACCGTGTGTTGACTATAATAAGTTGGAAAGCCTTGCATACGCATCAACTTTTTTTAGGGGACGCGTCACTTAGTAGGCCCACAAGTGTGTGGCAGAGAACTTATAGCCAATTTTTGTTTTGTAAGAATGTACAGCCCATTTTGGAATTCTAATGGAATTTACAACAGCCCATTTACAGTTTGTTAAAAGTACATCCCATTTTCTAGCTAGGACAATGATTAATAATTTCAACCAACCGTTGAAGACATAATTCAATAAAATTTCCCACATTTTGATGGGCTCCGAAATATTTTTATCCCGAAATTTCTAGTCATATTAAATATAAATTTGTGTTACGTAAAAATCCAACGAAACATTGCGCGTGCAACAATGAAAATTTAAGATTTTCAAAATCCATAAATAATATTTTTATAAACTAATTTCGTGTTTGGTGCATTTTTTATAGTTACTGCCCATTTTTTATAATTACATCTCATTTATTATTTTTTAAAGCCCATTTTCCTGTTAAGCCTAATGCATCCCTCCTAGAAAAGATTTGCAGCCCAGCAGGGCGGAGAATAACAAGTTGACCTTGCCTGGGTATTCCTCAAAAAGACGTATAGCTGGGCTAGCCATTTTCATCTTGAAAAAAATTAGTATCTGGGCTGGATATCTGGCCTGGGCTAGATGGGCCACAGCCCGCCCAGTTAATACCCTGCTCTCCTCTGAACAACAACGAAATCATCGCCAAGAAAAACTCTGCACTGCTCACGCCTCAAAAACACAAATACTGCTCGAGCTGCTTGGTCCCAGCTGTCGGCCGCACCTTATGCAATTCTCTTGTTTATATTGACTACATAGGTTGACAATGGTGTGGGACCGTGATGTCAGGAAACCAGGAGAAAGCAAAAAAATATAGTTGTACATAATAAGGAGGCACTTGCGTACGTACAGCTATGGCCCTAGTGGGTCCCTAGTGTCATCCAGTCAAAATAAGGTCATCTCCTGAATCCTCATGTTCATTGACGATGTTAATAATCTTGGCGCCACGGCGAGCGCAACAACTCGAAGGACAACGGAGAGGGCCTCGCAGGCCCTACAGATGGTCTGATATAGCGCCCGCTACTGATTCAGGATGCCAGGATCATCAGACACCTATGAGCACCTTCGAGAAACTGAGACGACATGAAATGGTAAGGCCGCGCTTGGGAGCTCTGGTTTATTTCAAACCTGTATTAACATACAAGTGTAATTTACTTGTCATCGAAAACAACATGTAAAATACAGGCGTAATGAAACCGAGGGCCCGAGGTCTGTAAGTAAAACCGGCGGGTTACGCGTGTAATTTGGGAGACCAGTGTATATTTTACGAGCACTGCTATATGGACGACATTACTAGACAATACATGCACGACGTGCGTATCATGCCATCCATGGGCAAGGCTGAAACAGCAGCTAACGGCTGGATTAGCAATCGTGCGAGTGTCGTTCAGCGTTTTTATCGTGTGTCAAGTACTTCCGATATTTTACTAGTCGAAATCGACCAACCAAGCGCCTTCGCCCGAGACCATCTGTTTTAATTTACAAGCGTCAGTTTTACAAGTGGTTTTGGTTGGAAAACGACGATCCAATCACGGCCTAATATCATGAGTTGGTCGGAGGATCATATGGTTTCACGTCTAACCTACCCAACTTGTCGTATAGGCTATGAATGAAACATCAGACGATGAACTTCTTAAGCACGGAAACAACAGAAGAGGATGATCATCTTAACAAGCAAATCACTGGCATTAGATCGACATGCAAAACAATACGAAGCATTATTCTCAGGAGGCACGGTGAACAGCTCGTGATGCCGCATGCCACAACATTCCAAGCTCAAGTTTGCAATCAAATACAAGGCCTGGCATTACATAGAGAATATTCAGAACAAACTCTTAACACAGGAATATCTCAGCAGAGTAACTATTTACTTCTAAACTGAACACAGGAATAGGAAAAAACACTCAACGCTGCTCACAGCAAGGGCGTCCCACTCAAAAATATCAAATGCATGTCTTCTGGCTAACATCAATGAGCAAATTTTGACAAGGTTTTCCAATTCCAATATATTAAACTAACGTCTTCTTGCTAACATCAATAATTAAACTTTGACAAGCTTTTCCCATTCAAAATATGTAATGCCTATGATCATGGAGTCCTGTCGCTTCTTGCTAACATCAATGATTAAACTTTGACAAGCTTTTCCCATTCAAAATATGTAATGCCTATGATCGTGGAGTCCTGTCGCTTCTTGTACTTGTTTGGGCACTTCTTGCCTAGGGCACTCCACGTGTTGTTAAATTGTCAATGGTCTCTGCAGACTAGTCATGCCACCGGTGTCTAATATTTATGGCACCGGCTGTAGCAATGGAGGGATTCGGTGCCAAACTAAGAAAAGGTGAAATTGGCACCTCTTTTGGCCTACATAGTGGAAGGCCTAATACTCTGTAAAGCTTCTCGGCCATTCCTTCTATAATGTAGCGCAAACAATGACTGCTTCTTTCTGCAAAGTGGAACGACCAACTGGACCCAGTAATGCAGCAGTTTGCCTTGGACACATTGGCTCCTTTTGTGCAGTTGAACTAAAATCGAAGTCGGAATAAAACCGAGCTTTAATTTTTATATCCCTGTAAGCAACAAAAGGTATAAGGGAAACAATTACTGACAAATAACGGTTGATGACTTGTACTCCCAAAATAAAAACATCTACTGATCTACCTTATCTTAATGGGAAACAAAGAAGGAGAGTAGCAATTCTCAATCAGTGTGATTCATTCATATTAACTAAGACATTATCTTAACAATGCCTTGTTTCAAGATGTATAAAGAACAAAAAAGCAGAAAAGTATCATTCCTAAAACAAGGCGACTGATTCATTTTAACAGAGACATTATCTTAACAATACCTTGGTTAAACATGTAGAAAGAACTACAAAGCAGGATAGTACCATTTGTAAAACACTGTAAGTCTGTAACTGATATATAATAACAGAGACATTATCTGAACAATACATTTCTTAAACATGTACTCCGGCCGATCCCTAACAGAAATGGTACTCCTGCCGATCCCTACCAAGTGTTTGCAGTTTTGAACTAAGATTCAGTTCCAGGGTAGAGTGGGCGCAACAACAGTATGTGCTTCCATCTACTTATAAAGGGGGTGATGCAGAGTTTGTTGTAACAAAGCAACAAGCATCATGTCTAGGTTGGTTCCATTTTTGTTCACTACTTAATGGGAAAAGACAGCAATACAATAGCTTCAATTCAACATTTATTTAAAACAGTACCAATACAAGTAGCACAAAATCTCAAAGCACACTGCACAATCATGTGGATGAAGGCCTGTACTAACCTTTCATGAGACCGACAACGATAAAATACGAAACTGCCAGCACGAATAGGAAATCCAATCTCGTTTTGTGCAGTTGCACTGAAATCAAGCAAAGTGTTTCACGTAGCGAAGCAAAATGTCGCAATAGCAACAAGTTGAATAGATATCCCTGTATAAACAGAGGCAAAAAAGGAATCAATTACTAGCTAATAAAGGAGGATGAAACATGCGGCCACAAAAATGGTAATCCCGCCAATCCCTAACAAGTGTTGCAATTTTGAAATAAGATTCAGTAGTTAATTCTGAGAGTGGCATCAATTACTGGCTTATAAAGGGGGTGATGCTGAATTTGTTGTAACAAAGAAACAAGCATCATGTCTGGGTTACTCCCATTTTTGTTCACTACTTAATGGGAAAAGAGGGCAATACAATAGCTTCAATTCATCGTTTATGTAAAACAATACCAATACAAGTAGCACAACATCTCAAAACACACTGCACGATCATGTGGATGAAGGCAAGTACCAACCTGTCATGACGCACACAAGATCACGTACGAATCTGCCAACACGAATAGGAAATCCAATCTTGTTTTGTGCAGTTGCACTGAAATCAAGCAAAGTGTTTCGCATAGCGAAGCAAAATGTCACAATAGCAACAAGTTGAATAGATATCCCTGTATAAATAGAGGCAAAAAAGGAATCAATTAGTGGCTAATAAAGGAGGATGAAACATGCGGCGACAAAAATGGTAATCCCGCCAATCCCTAACAAGTGTTGCAGTTTTGAAATAAGATTTAGTAGTTAATTCTGAGAGTGGCATCAATTACTGGCTTGTAAAGGGGGTGATGCTGAATTTGTTGTAACAAAGCAAGAAGTATCATGTCTGGGTTGGTCCCATTTTTGTTCACTACTTAATGGGAAAAGACAGCAATACAATATCTTCAATTCATCATTTATTTAAAACAGTACCAATACAAGTAGCACAGCATCTCAAAGCACACTGCACAATCATGTGGATGAAGGCATGTACTGACCTTTCATGAGACGACCAACATAAAATACGAATCTACCAACACAAATAGGAAATCCAATCAAGTTTTGTGCAGTTGCACTGAAATCAAGCAAAGTTGCCGGTGTGACATTTAAGTTTTCTATAGCAACATGTTGAATAGATATCCCTGTTTTAAGAGGCAAAAAAGAAAACAATTACTGGCCAATAAAGAAGGATGAAACATGCGGCCACAAAAAGAAGCATCTACCTTATCTTGATGGAAAACAAAGTATAGGACAGTAGCATTTCTAAAACGGTTGCATTGATTCATATTAACAGATAAATTCTTTTAAAACAGATCAGTAGATAATTCTGAGATTAACAACAGCAAAATAGCTGCATGGGACATGCCAGCACCATGTGCATCCACACGTATAAATGGGTGATGCAGAGTATGTAGCCAAGCAGCATATATGCGCTGGTCCCATATTTGTTCTCTTTGAACCTTCTTCCTATGTGAGGGCAGCAAATCTAGTTGTGCACAAACTATTCGACCCCCAGTTTCTTTCCCTTTTCAACAAAGAGATCGGTTCCTTACAGCTGTGTGTACTGGGTTACCCCCTTTTTCCCTTTTCGACCTACAAAGCGGCCGGATAGCCAGTCTATACTACTTTCCGCCCCTCCTTTCCTCATTGAACCACGTCCTAGATTCTTGCTCCAGCCCACCGCACCCTTCTTTCCTCTTTGAACCAAGACCTAGATTTGACTACAGATCAAAAAAGATCCACATGCAGCTAGAGCAACGACAGTTTCGAAGAAACTTATACCTTAGGGTCGTCGGGATGTGGCAAGGCTTGCGGCGGGAGGACGGATCTGCCCACACTACGTACGGCAGCGAGGAAGAAGGGGTCGGTGGCCCTCCCGCATAGGCACTGGGTGAAAGAGAACAGCGCAACCGGCAGTGGATTGCCTCCCTCGCCGAAGGCGATAGAGTGAACGCTGCACCTCCTCCCCTCCCCGGTGCGACGGGATACGGACGCCTCCTTCACCAGCTGTGAGGGGGGAAGAGAGACAAGAGGCCAACGCAGTCTTGTTTAGATCTGGTGAAGAGAGGGTGAGAGACTGTGAATATAGCAAACCCTAGCAAATGACGCTGAGCCTCCAGCATGTAACATATATGTAGTGCGGCGAGCGTGCGGAGAGTGCAAACCCTAGCGAACAAGCGCTGAGGCTCCTGCTTATATATATAGTACTGTAGTACGGACTGAGCTCCGGTGCCTTCGCTGCACCTGCTTTTGGCTGTATGACAAGTGAGCCAGGCACATTTTGGGCCCACCTGTCGTAAATCCAAAGGCAGGTGCACTAAGTCAATGAAGCTGCGTCCATATAGTGCACTAAGTTATGGTATACTACTCGGTTTGAAGTGAGTGGCATGCCGAGCGACCGTGTGGGGTCGAGCTGTGGAGGACGGTGAGACACGAACATGACAGACGTGATTTAAACGTTGGTTTTGCTCGATGGCGCGATCCAACAAAACGAAACGTTGGTTTCTCTCCGTTTCCATTTTTTCTCCGGAAAAACGGAAACTTTTCCACTCCATTTTCATTCCTATTCCAAGGTTGCCCCGTTACAACATTCCATCAAATACAAAGGAAAACTAACACGCATGCTGATGCATCTCAATGATTCACATATCATAGCCAATATTTACTTCACAACTAAAGAAAAAAGTTGTGAGAGCATGTACGATAGAAAAACTACTGATGGGGTCACTACGACTTAAACCCTAAACCCTAAACATGATTTAATTTCCTGGCCAGGTAGAACCTGTCGAAGGAAAGACGGCTGGCACCCTCGGATCATACGATGCTTTTGTGCAGTTCCACTAAAATCGACCTGAGCATCCCTGATGGCAAATATATTGAAGAAGTGTGATTAGAATAATAGTACTAGCACTAGTTCATGAGACATAAACTCAACACAAGTAGAAGCCGGTAGAAGTAGAGAAAGATCGACATGGAGATGGAGCTATGGCAGTGGAGCAAGCCGGCTCCAAAAGGAAGATGGACTACTTGGGACGTCGAGCTGTAGCTAGAAGGGCGGTTGGGAAGCGGCATCGGCCCATACCGCGGTGACCCCTGATTGGGACGCACCGACTATGGGTTTTCTCCCTCGCCGATGTCGACCGCGTCTATGCAGAACATTGTACCCTTCCCCCAGCTGTGGGATCAGGCCTGTCGTTCTATGCTTGTGAAGAGAGCAACCTAAGCAAGCAGGCTTGTGGCTTAGGCTCCTGCTAGTGTATATATAGTGGTTTTCTTTTTCTCTCCATATCAACCATTTTATATTGTGTACGTGTCATTCAAGAGTGAAATGATGGTTGCTTCTTCCGACTAACTTACTATGTGATTTGACTTCTCCTTAGTGGCCCCTACATGTACTCCCTCTACGTGTATGCAACAGTCACACGTACACATGGACGCAAAAATGCGCGTGACGCCCTAATGCATGCATGTCCGAGCACACGACGGAACACACACGGTCATGCTCAAGTGCTCAACCTACACGTGCATGCACACACATACTCAGTCAGGGTGAGCTAGTGACCGTATGAACACCGAAAAATATATATATATATTGAGCGCAATGAGCGTATTATGAAGTCCACTGACCGTATTTTTACAAATATACAGTGACAGACAGTGTATTTATCTCGTTTGAAATTAAGCCATATTAACCGGAGAGGAGGCAGCATGGACTAGCATTACTTTGCTGTGTCCCGTCAACTTGCCAAACGAGGAGAAGGTTGCAGGACGGGAGAAGCTTGCGCGCGGTGGCTCGCAGGACAAGGAGAAACTTTTGACTAATGCAAGCTCTCCCTCGCTCAGGCGGTGGACGTGCAATAGTTAATTCGGTGTCAGATTGCCAGAAGCATAGACTATACTACTAGTGCTATTATTGTTCAACTTCCCGAACAGCCAGGCGCAAAGTTTACTAGTACTACTACTATAGTCCATAAAGGTACGTACTATACTAGTACTAGGAACCGGATGGAGGAGCGTCTGCACTCTTATTATAATTTTAAAATGTGATAAAGCAATCTTCAACACATTTGGTTCTCTTCGAGGGTTCTCGCATGTGATAATGGAAGTTGATTGCATGGAACACTCGCCACAATTCTCGCTTAATTCTGGCTCATATCATGTTACAAATAGTAGCGCTCAATAATATTTCCTCTTTTTTTGTTATTCAGCATGTAAACAGGTCAGCAAACCTTGCGGCGCATCTTCGTGCGAACCGTGCTTGCTGCACTTTGAATGTGGCCGAGAGATGGCTTGATGAAACACCTCGCTTCCTACTTCTTTTTTTGCGGGGTACCTCGCTTCCTAGTGATCAGTGTCTTGGCTGATCGTCCTAAGAATGCTTATATATGAATAAAGCTCTCTCATTTACCCGCAAAAAATATTAAGCCATATTAACCGGAAAGGAGGGGGTATGGACTAGCACTACTTTTTGGTGTGTCCCGTCAACTCGCAAAACGAGGAGAAGCTTGCAGGACAAGGTGAAGTTCGCTTACGCCTTTTGACTAATGCAACCTACCCTCGGTGGACATGCATCAGTCCATTCGGTGTCAAATTGTCAGAGGCATACACTGTAGTACCCAACATGCGGAGTACCATCATTGTTCGACTTCACGAAGGGGTGAAGAGCCAAGCGCGGTAGTATGCGTACTTGGTTTTGCACCTTCATACTGCTCCACCCTCCGTCACAGTTTACAGGGCGCACTTCATTATGATGCATTTCTCTCAATGCATTTCCACCACCATAGAGACTTTATACGCGTTTGGTTTAATGCTCAATTAATTAGGGCGTGGTAACCGCAATCAAGTCCACAATTTTCTCTCCATGTATTGTACTACTACAGAGTGCATGCATGTGTGTACTCGGGGTGGAAGCACTGCATGCATGTGTGTACGCATTATTGCCTCTAGTAATAGACGATGTGCTATAACTACCAATGCTATTTTTCAGGCCGGGTGCTAGTCGCCTTGGTCCCACAGATTTTTTTTCTTTTTTCTGAAGCGCGCTGTATAAACAGTAACAGATGGAGTAGTATGAGCGGATTCAAAGAAGAGCGTATCGATGGTTGCTTCTTCAGAGCAACTTACAGTGGGAAAGGTGGGGCTTATGATTTGACTGCTCATTACTCACTATTAATGCGGCGCAACGACCGGGCTGAGTCTCCCATGCGGTTGTGCACTACCCCCTCAGTTCTTAAATATACTCCGGGGTATTTGTCTTTCTAGAGATTTCAACGAGTGACTACTCAAATATTTGTCTTTTTAGAGATTTCAAATGGACTGGCACATACGGACGTATATAGACATATTTTAGAGTGTAGATTCACTCATTTTGCTCCGTATGTAGTCACTTGTTGAAATCTCTGTTAAGACGAATAGAATATTTAGGAACGGAGGGAGTACACATACGAAGCAAAATGACTGAATCTACACTCTAAAATATGCCCGTTTAAAATTTGTAAAAACACAAATATTTAGGAACGAAGGAGTATAATTTTGTGCATGGCACATGGACCCGGATGATGAAGAGGCTTCTGGCAATGCTATCAAGCTTCCATCATTTGTTTACATAATTGACGTACTATACAAATAATTTTCCAGCGACATGAAATTGTACAATGGTGCGAGCTTTCAGCTTTTGTTTCGTGTGTCTTGCCATCGATGCTCTTTCGGAAACAATAAAAAACTAACTTCCTTGCTAATGCATGTCAATTATTAGCTGACCAGAGCTAATAATTACATCACAATTGAAGACAAAGTTGTGAGAAGGTGTTAAATTAAAATTGATCCATGCTTTCATTGGCAGCAACGTCCCCCCAGCTCTGTCTAAATCACCAAGGCATGTTGGGAAAAAAAGTAGTTGTCTGGAGCATGCAACATTCCGATCATTTTGTGCAGTTCCACTAAAATAGAGCTGAGCGTCCCTGTTCCAAAGATATCAAGTGTGATTACGATAATAGAGGACTGCTGATGAAACAATAAACACACAAATAGAAGCCGGTCACCTTTGTAGTCTCTCTTAAGACTAACTAGTTGGAGAAGATTAGGCTCGGAGTTAGATGAGGAGGATAGAGCAAAACCAATCTCCCTTTGTGCAGTCGCACTAAAATGTAGAGACGTTGCCCGTGTGACATTTTAGTACAACTGCACAAAACACTCTTAAGAAAAAAGTGATTTGTGCAGTTCACCAAAAGGTCGCAATAGCAACGAGGTGAAATGGATAGCCCTGTTTGCAAAAAAGAGGTAGAAAGGAAACAATTACTTGCCAATAACAGTTGATGACACATGCGACGACAAAAAAGAAGAATATTCCTTGTCCTAAGGGAAGATAACAACACGGTTGTGTTTGTCTAAAATGGTGTGAAGACGAGAATGCAATATGGAAAGTATGCCGGATGAGCTACGTTTTGGGCAAAGGACTATGGAAGATCCACATGCAGTGACGTGGGAAAACGGGCAGTGGAGCAAGGCCGGAGGGGATACCTGGAGGTCGTCGGGATGTAACTAGGTGAGCGGCGGCGGGCGGAATCTGCGAACAGGTGGCGTAGGCCCTGCCACGCCGGAGCTTGGTCAGAGAGAATGGCGTGTACCGCAGATCGAGACGTGCTGCCTCGGTGCCGTTGAACGGAGAAACGATGCACTTCCTCCCTTTCCCCCGGCGGACGGGATGCGGCTGGATCAGTGACCAATGGTGAGAGAGAGAGGCCACCACACTCCCTTTCCCCCGGTGGACGGGATGCGGCCGGATCAGTGACCAATGGTGAGAGAGAGAGAGAGAGGCCACCGCACTCCCTTTCCCCTGGCGGACGGGATGCGGCCGGATCAGTGACCAACGGTGAGAGAGAGAGAGGCCACCGGAGCCTTGTGTGAGATACTCTGAAGTGCGGACTACCGTTTCCTCCATAAAAATCGTTTTATATTCTATGTACGTGCCATTGAGCGCTATAACTTTATTTAAAAATAATGCGGAAACGCGTCAAGTCGAACTTTGTTTCGTGCACGCGTGGTACACGACCGCCCTAGGTAAACAACCGCTACAGGCATTCAAATTAGCACATGGGCTGCCATTTTGTAAAGAAATGAGCTCCACCGTGTACCCGTGCGGGTGTGGCTGGGCACGAAGCGTGAGTACGTGCACGGTGCACCTATTCTCTTGTATACATACACCACCTACATGGGGTTGTGTGAGAGAGATACAAACCTAGAGAGATATAGTGTGTGGGTTCTTGAGAGTTTTTTTTTGTGGGGGGGGTCAATCAAAAAATTTAACATATGCAATGTGTGTGAAATAGAGTCCTGGATATAACATATATATAGAGGGGGTGATCCACTAGAAGAGAGTGGAGGTATCATCGGCTTGAGGTGTCCATAGAATCGAAGAGAGGGATGATGTGTGTGTGTGCGCGCGCGCGCGCGATCGATAAAGAGTGCCATCGAATTTGTGTGTGGCCACGTCAAAGATATAGAGTGGCTGGCCTACTGGAACGTGAGATGGGACATGTGCAGTTTGTCTCTGTGGCATGGATACCTACCTACAACGCTCGACTATCGGTGTGTGGTGGGGGAAGAGGGAGGCCCAATTAACTATAGAGGTACAATGGCTGGTATATGTGTGGAGGAGGAGAGAGGCCTACCTCATGTATTAAGGAGATCGATCTGCCTCATGTATTAAGGGAGATCGATCGGCATCCATGCATATGTGGAGGAGATGAATAAGGTTGGGAGAGAGACAGAGCTAGAGTGTTGGAGGGGGGTGGTAGTGGAGTTGCTTCTAACAAATGGTGGGATAGGCTTGCTAGACAAACGGAGGGCACGCCCGCAATATCAATAAGAGAGGAGATGGCTGCTTGTTGTCTATGCACGTGCGTGTGAGAGACGGGTCAGGAGGCATGCACGAATGATGAGGGGGGGCGATGTGGCTGTGGTAAGCAGACGTAACTACATAGGAAGATCAATCTCCCTTTGTAAGAGAAAGGAGAGACATAACTTGTGAGGTACATCGATCGATGGGGGCGGTAGTTATAGTCGATCTAGGTATATGTTGGGAGATCGATCGGTATACATGCATGTGTGTGTTAGAAGCAAATGAGGCACGAGGAGAAGGATAGAGAGAGAGGGATGCATGTAGGAGGTGGTACGAGAGGCATACTATATCGAGGGGGGAGTGTGCGAGTACAAGAACGATGAAAAGAGTGGTGGGAGTGAGGCATGGACGGTGACAAGAGAAGAGGGGAAGCTTGTGTTTGTGCTAGGCACACCTGGCTAGAGAGGCATATCGATCGATGTGTGCCGTAAAGAAGGAGCTGGGGGGCCTACACACACCGTGGGTGAACGACCTAAAGTGAAAAGACAAATTTGCGCGATGGAGCTAGCTAGAGAATACTGAGGGAGGGTGAGAGGGATGCGGGCGTGTGCATGCACAAGAGAAAGTTAGTGCTAGCTACAAAGATAAGAGGGTTGTGTGGGTGTAAAAGATGAATAGAGATCATATATACTTCATTACAAAAAGCGAATTCGGATACTTGAAGAATTTATCAGAGTGTTTCAAACCGACGGATGTGTGAATATATATAAGGGTGATACACATGGTGTGGTTATGAACATGGTATACTACATTTAATATATTTTATCTCTACTCTTATAAAAAACGGAGTTGTTGATGATGGTGTGACTACCATCCTGCATTATAGGCTGTCTGATTTATCTCTGGCGGATAGCAAGGAACTATGATGGTTGAAGTTGGCTACAATCATGATTGTAGATTCTTATTGAAATAGAGAAACGAATTCAAATTTAGTTCGAATTGCAGCGATAGTATAGACATTTGGAATGCACTAAAATGTTGGTATGAGTAGGTTACATGCATTATACAGCAAGCGAAAAAATTTAATCGGACATAACATGGATTCATACTCCCTCCTTCCATCTATATAGGGTGTAATGAGATTTTTAAGACCACCTTTGACTATTGACAAGATTAATAGTACATGACATGCACAATGTGAAAATTATATCATTGAAAGAACCTTTCACAAACGAATTTAACGGTGTGCTTTGTGTAAGTTGCATGCCATATATCATTGCTCTAATATTTGGTCAAAGTTAGCATCAAAAAACGCATTAGGCCCTATATAGATGGAAGGAGGGAGTAGCTTTGAATAGCATTTGTATAGTAAAACGGGGCAAGACTCTCTCTTTGTGTGGTGTGAATAGTTTTATTTTTTCGTTTTCTTTTTGGTTGAGGGAAGTGCGAATTGATTTGGTACGTACAAGTACAATATTACTACACGTTAGGCTTGTCCCTAAAATTCAACTCACGTCTTGTTATATCCCTAAAATTCAACCCGCGTCTTTTTATATCCCGAAAATTCAGATATCGTGCTCCCAAAACTGGGGCCTTCACAACCCGCACCTTGCTATCCTGAAATTACAACGCGCGCGAAAACTCCCTCCAGCTGCCAAATCCCGACACGCGAAATCCCCCTTCTAAACCTGAGCCGAAAGGGCCACTAGTTCAAATCGGTGGGAGGTACTTTTGTAATACACCCTACATTTTGGACAAGCGCGTTCCTAAGTCATGCTTCACCCCCTCCCATCGCCCCCGTTTCGCCATTCGAAATCCCAGGCCGCCATAACCTCTCCGCTCCATCCGTGAAACCCCACCCTCCTCCGTCCGCCACGTCACCGCTGCCTAGCCAGAGCCTCTTCCCCGACGACGTTGTCCACCGCAACAGCTCGACGTCCCTCGTCCACCTCCCCGGATGAGGATCCGTCGTCCATATCGCTGTCCCGCTGGTTCAGCCGCCCCGTACTCCACCTCCAAGGAGCTGCTCCGATGATCGCCTCGTCTATCGCGGCTGCTCCATCCCCATAGCGCCGCCTTAACCTGCTCCACCGGAACCGCATCATCCTCACCGACTCCTCGGACGAAGCCGAGGCCTACTCGGTGCCACCAAAGAGGTTGTACACTCATCGCATCGCACCTTCTCCTTAACTCGACCCCCCGGCACCGACGGTGCTCCATCCCGCACCCCCATGGAGTGGCTACCTTGAAGCCGGCGCCGCGGGCGACATCTCCACGGCAGCTCTCCCCCAGTGCGAGGCCCCTTCGGCGGCGGCGTCCATACCAGCCAGATCTACTGGTGCTGCTCTGGCTCTCGCTCGATCGCTCGCTCGCCCAGCTGCTGCTGCTGCTCTCCCCCTCGCTCGTGTTGCTGCTCTGCTCCGATTAAGCCACACTTCAGTCGACTGAATCGAATTTTGGGTCAGTCGATTTTCAGGGGTTGGGGGGGCTCGCCGGAGTTAAGGAAGAACCACCCGCAGCGGGGACGGGGGCTCGCCGGAGAGGTACCCCACTATCTATCTTAGGGTTCAAGGTGGGGACGGGGGACCTAGAGGGCTGGCCGGGGCGGTGGTGGCGAGTTGTTTCGGGGCGGCGAGGCGGCGCTGGGGCCGGCAGTTCGGCTGGTGGTGGCTGGCGGCTCAGGGGGGTGCAGGCTGAAGATGAACTGCAGGCCCTCCCTAAACTACATGTCAAGTGCCTCTCTGCTACCATTGCGTTCAGTTTCGACAGTAGCATTCAGATTCCACAGTAAATTTCAGTTTCGACAGTTAAGTTCAGAGTCAACAGTTTTTACCTCATCTGTTGTAGTCGTGTGGTTTTTGGTGATGTTAATTTTACATCCATTTTACATCATCTATTGGAGATGCTATTAGAATCCCACTTGAGATTGACGATGTTTGTCCTGTGCTGCTTTAGCCTTGACGTCTTACGGCTCACCGGAGCTGCTCCAACGACAGAACGATCCATCACAACAGAGCAGTGCCCTGGACGCCATCTACAGATTCCTCAGATCTTCCTCCACACCTCCGACAACCACCTCTTCCTCAACTGCTTCAGCGACCAACCCAATGATGCTGAGGTCGACACGGCTACAGCAAAGAGGTTGTACACTTGTTGCATCACTTATAACTATACATTCACGTCGATCCATTAGGGCTATTTTGGTTCAACGGAAAAACATCGATCCACTGGTTGTTACCATCACTCTAAATTTCTGCATGCTCTCCTTACATAATCTCACCATATTTTTTCGTATGCATGTCAGATATTGTACACAGTCATGTTAAACATGTAGAGAAAAAGAGAAGAGTTTTGTGCGGCAATACAATGTCATGCAGACATCGCTCCATGGTGGGTTCAATGGCAAACCCTCCCCACCCCTCTCCAGATTGTAATCCAGAGGAAGATATCTATTCTGAGGTGGATTCGGACGCCGCTGACCACTCCTATTTACCCCCAAGGTGTTTGCTCTACCTTGGCATGATGTTGTTAGTCATATCATGCATATGTTGCCTTGCAGTGCCTACTTTTTGTTGGGGAACATAGTAATTTCAAAAAAATTCCTACGCACATGCAAGATCATGTGACGCATAGCAACGAGGGGGGGAAGCGTTTGCTTGATGTAGTCGTACGTCTTCACGATCCGACCGATCAAGCACCGAAACTACGGCACGTCCGAGTTCTAGCACACGTTCAGTTCAGCTCGATGATGATCCCCGGACTCCGATCGAGCAAAGTGTCGGGGAAGAGTTCTATCAGCACGACGGTGTGGTGACGATCTTGATGTACTACAGTAGCAGGGCTTCGCCTAAACTCCGCTACAATATTATCGAGGACTAAGGTGGCTGGGGGCGCTGCACACGGCTAAGGAAAAGATCATGTGGATCAACTTGTGTGTTTCTGGGGTGCCCCTGCCTTCGTATATAAAGGACTAAAGTGGGGGAGGCTGGCCGGCCAAGGAGGGCGCGCCAGGAGAGTCCTACTCCCTCTGGGAGTAGGATTCCCCCCCCCATCCTAGTTGGAATAGGATTCTCGGAGGGGGGAAAAGAGAGAGAGGGGCCGGCCCCCTCTCCTTGTCCTATTCGGACCAAGGGAGGGGAGGGGCGCGCGGCCCATGAGGGGCTGCCTCTTCTCTTTTCCACTAAGGCCCATCATGGCCCATATAGCTCCCGGGGGGTTCCGGTAACCTCCCGGTACTCCGGTAAAATCTCGATTTCACCCGGAACACTTCCGATATCCAAACATAGGCTTCCAATATATCAATCTTTATGTCTCGACCATTTTGAGACTCCTCGTCATGTCCGTGATCACATCTAGGACTCCGAACAACCTTCGGTACATCAAAATGCATAAACTCATAATAGAACTATCATCATAACCTTAAGCGTGCGGACCCTACGGGTTCGAGAACAATGTAGACATGACCGAGACACGTCTCTGGTTAATAACCAATAGCGGGACCTGGATGCCCATATTGGCTCCTACATATTCTACGAAGATCTTTATCGGTCAGACCGCATAACAACATACGTCGTTCCCTTTGTCATCGGTATGTTACTTGCCTGAGATTCGATCGTCGGTATTCCAATACCTAGTTCAATCTCGTTGCCGGCAAGTCTCTTTACTTGTTCTGTAATACATCATCCCGCGACTAACTCATTTAGTTGCAATGCTTGCAAGGCTTAAGTGATGTGCATTACCGAGAGGGCCCAGAGATACCTCTCCGACAATTGGAGTGACAAAACCTAATCTCGAAATACGCCAACCCAACATGTACCTTTGGAGACACCTGTAGTACTCCTTTATAATCACCCAGTTACGTTGTGACGTTTGGTAGACCCAAAGTGTTCCTCCGGTAAACGGGAGTTGCATAATCTCATAGTTATAGAAACATGTATAAGTCATGAAGAAAGCAATAGCAACATACTAAACGATTGGGTGCTAAGCTAATGGAATGGGTCATGTCAATCAGATCATTCTCTTAATGATGTGATCCCGTAAATCAAATAACAACTCATTGTTCATGGTTAGGAAACATAACCATCTTTGATTAACGAGCTAGTCAAGTAGAGGCATACTAGTGACACTTTGTTTGTCTATGTATTCACACATGTATTATGTTTCCGGGTAATACAATTCTAGCATGAATAATAAAAATTTATCATGATTATAAGGAAATAAATAATAACTTTATTATTGCCTCTAGGGCATATTTCCTTCAGTCTCCCACTTGCACTAGAGTCAATAATCTAGATTACACGGTAATCATTCTAACACCCATGGAGCCTTGGTGGTGATCATGTTTTGCTCGAGGAAGAGGCATAGTCAACGGGTCTGCAATATTCAGATCCGTATGTATCTTGCAAATCTCTATGTCTCCCACCTGGACTAGATCCCGGATGGAATTTAAGCGTCTCTTGATGTGCTTGGTTCTCTTGTGAAATCTGGATTCCTTTGCCAAGGCAATTGCACCAGTATTGTCACAAAAGATTTTCATTGGACCCGATGCACTAGGTATGACACCTAGATCGGATATGAACTCCTTCATCCAGACTCCTTCTTTTGCTGCTTCCGAAGCAGCTATGTACTCCGCTTCACATGTAGATCCCGCTACAACGCTTTGTTTAGAACTGCACCAACTTACAGCCCCACCGTTTAATGTAAACACGTATCCGGTTTGCGATTTAGAATCGTCCGGATAAGTATCAAAGCTTGCATCAACGTAACCTTTTACAATGAGCTCTTTGTCACCTCCATATACGAGAAGCATATCCTTAGTCCTTTTCAGGTATTTCAGGATGTTCTTGACCGCTGTCTAGTGATCCACTCCTGGATTACTTTGGTACCTCCCTGCTAGACTTATAGCAAGGCACACATCAGGTCTGGTACACAGCATTGCATACATGATAGATCCTATGGCTGATGCATAGGGAACATCTTTCATATTCTCTCTATCTTCTGCAGTGGTCGGGCATTGAGTCTTACTCAACTTTACACCTTGTAACACAGGCAAGAACCCTTTCTTTGCTTGATCCATTTTGAACTTCTTCAAAACTTTGTCAAGGTATGTGGTTTGTGAAAGTCCAATTAAGCGTCTTGATCTATCTCTATAGATCTTAATGCCTAATATGTAAGCAGCTTCACCGAGGTCTTTCATTGAAAAACTTTTATTCAAGTATCCCTTTATGCTATCCAGAAATTCTACATCATTTCCAATTAGTAATATGTCATCCACATATAATATCAGAAATGCTACAGAGCTCCCACTCACTTTCTTATAAATACAGGCTTCTCCAAAAGTCTGTATAAAACCAAATGCTTTGATCACACTATCAAAACGTTTATTCCAACTCCGAGAGGCTTGCACCAGTCCACAAATGGATCGCTGGAGCTTGCACACTTTGTTAGCTCCCTTTGGGTCGACAAAACCTTCTGGTTGCATCATATACAACTCTTCTTCCAGAAATCCATTCAGGAATGCAGTTTTGACATCCATCTGCCAAATTTCATAATCATAAAATGCGGCAATTGCTAACATGATTCGGACAGACTTAAGCATCGCTACAGGTGAGAAGGTCTCATCGTAGTCAATCCCTTGAACTTGCCGAAAACCTTTTGCGACAAGTCGAGCTTTGTAGACAGTAATATTACCGTCAGCGTCAGTCTTCTTCTTGAAGATCCATTTATTCTCAATTGCTTGCCGATCATCGGGCAAGTCAACCAAAGTCCATACTTTGTTCTCATACATGGATCCCATCTCAGATTTCATGGCTTCAAGCCACTTTGTGGAATCTGGGATCACCATCGCTTCTTCATAGTTCATAGGTTCATCATGATCTAGTAGCATGACTTCCAGAACGGGATTACCGTACCACTCTGGCGCGTATCTTACTCTGGTTGATCTACGAGGTTCAGTAGTATCTTGTTCTGAAGTTTCATGATCATTATCATTAGCTTTCTCACTAACTGGTGTAGGTGTCACAGAAACAGTTTTCTGTGATGCACTACTTTCCAATAAGGGAGCAGGTACAGTTACCTCATCAAGTTCTACTTTCCTCCCACTCACTTCTTTCGAGAGAAACTCCTTCTCCAGAAAGTTTCCGAATTTAGCAACAAAAGTCTTGCCTTCGGATCTGTGATAGAAGGTGTATCCAATAGTTTCCTTTGGATATCCTATGAAGACACATTTCTCCGATTTGGGTTCGAGCTTATCAGGTTGAAGCTTTTTCACATAAGCATCGCAGCCCCAAACTTTTAGAAACAACAACTTTGGTTTCTTGCCAAACCACAGTTCATAAGGCGTCGTCTCAACTGATTTTGATGGTGCCCTATTTAACGTGAATGCGGCCGTCTCTAGAGCGTACCCCCAAAACGATAGCGGTAAATCAGTAAGAGACATCATAGATCGCACCATATCTAGTAAAGTACGATTATGACGTTCAGACACACCATTACGCTGTGGTGTTCCGGGTGGCGTGAGTTGCGAAACTATTCCACAATTTTTCAAATGTACACCAAACTCGTAACTCAAATATTCTCCTCCACGATCAGATCGTAGAAACTTTATTTTCTTGTTACGATGATTTTCAACTTCACTCTGAAATTCTTTGAACTTCTCAAATGTTTCAGATTTATGTTTCATTAAGTAGATACACCCATATCTGCTTAAATCATCTGTGAAGGTGAGAAAATAACGATATCCGCCACGAGCCTCAATATTCATCGGACCACATACATCTGTATGTATGATTTCCAACAAATCTGTTGCTCTCTCCATAGTACCGGAGAACGGCGTTTTGGTCATCTTGCCCATGAGGCACGGTTCGCTAGTACCAAGTGATTCATAATCAAGTGGTTCCAAAAGTCCATCGGTATGGAGTTTCTTCATGCGCTTTACACCGATATGACCTAAACGGCAGTGCCACAAATAAGTTGCACTATCATTATCAACTCTGCATCTTTTGGTTTCAACATTATGAATATGTGTGTTAATACTATCGAGATTCAACAAGAATAGACCACTCTTCAAGGGTGCATGACCATAAAAGATATTACTCATATAAATAGAACAACCATTATTCTCTGATTTAAATGAATAACCGTCTCGCATCAAACAAGATCCAGATATAATGTTCATGCTTAACGCTGGCACCAAATAACAATTATTTAGGTCTAAAATTAATCCCGAAGGTAGATGTAGAGGTAGTGTGCCGACTGCGATCACATCGACTTTGGAACCATTTCCCATGCGCATCGTCACCTCATCCTTAACCAATCTTCGCTTGATCCGTCGTCCCTGTTTCGAGTTGCAAATATTAGCAACAGAACCAGTATCAAATACCCAGGTGCTACTGCGAGCATTAGTAAGTTACACATCAATAACATGTATATCACATATACCTTTGTTCACCTTGCCATCCTTCTTATCCGCCAAATACTTGGGGCAGTTCCGCTTCCAGTGACCAGTCTGCTTGCAATGGAAGCACTCAGTTTCAGGCTTAGGTCCAGGTTTGGGTTTCTTCTCTTGAGTAGCAACTTGCTTGCCGTTCTTTTGAAGTTCCCCTTCTTCTTTCCTTTGCCCTTTTTCTTGAAACTAGTGGTCTTGTTGACCATCAACACTTGATGCTCCTTCTTGATTTCTACCTCCGCAGCTTTCAGCATCGCGAAGAGCTCGGGAATAGTATTATTCATCCCTTGCATATTATAGTTCATCACGAAGCTCTTGTAGCTTGGTGGCAGTGATTGGAGAATTCTGTCAATGACGCAATCATCTGGAAGATTAACTCCCAATTGAATCAAGTGATTATTATACCCAGACATTTTGAGTATATGCTCACTAACAGAACTGTTCTCCTCCATCTTGCAGCTATAAAACTTATTGGAGACTTCATATCTCTCAATCCGGGCATTTGCTTGAAATATTAACTTCAACTCCTGGAACATCTCATATGCTCCATGACGTTCAAAACGTCATTGAAGTCCCGATTCTAAGCCGTAAAGCATGGCGCACTGAACTATCGAGTAGTCATCAGCTTTGCTCTGCCAGACGTTCATAACATCCGGCGTTGCTCCTGCAGCAGGCCTGGCACCCAGCGGTGCTTCCAGGACGTAATTCTTTTGTGCAGCAATGAGGATAATCCTCAAGTTACGGACCCAGTCCGTGTAATTGCTACCATCATCTTTCAACTTTGCTTTCTCAAGAAACGCATTAAAATTCAACGGAACAACAGCACGAGCCATCTATCTACAAACAAGCATAAACGAGCAAGATACTTATCAGGTACTAAGTTTCATGATAAATTTAAGTTCAGTTAATTTACTTAAAGAACTCCCACTTAGATAGACATCCCTCTAATCCTCTAAGTGATTACGTGATCCAAATCAACTAAACCATGTCCGATCATCACATGAGATGGAGTAGTTTCATTGGTGAACATCATTATGTTGATCATATCTACTATATGATTCACGCTCGACCTTTCGGTCTCTGTGTTCCGAGGCCATATCTGTATATGCTTGGCTCGTCAAGTATAACCTGAGTATTCCGCGTGTGCAACTGTTTTGCACCCGTTGTATTTGAACGTAGAACCTATCACACCCGATCATCACGTGGTGTCTTAGCACGAAGAACTTTCGCAATGGTGCATACTCAGGGGGAACACTTCTTGATAATTAGTGAGAGATCATCTTATAATGCTACCATCAATCAAAGCAACATAAGATGCATAAAAGATAAACATCACATGCAATCAATATAAGTGATATGATATGGCCATCATCATCTTGTGCTTGTGATCTCCATCTCCGAAGCACCGTCGTGATCACCATCGTCACCGGCGTGACACCTTGATCTCCATCGTAGCATCGTTGTCGTCTCGCCAAGCTTGTGCTTCCACGACTATCGCTACCGTTTAGTGATAAAGTAAAGCATTACATCGCGATTGCATTGCATACAATAAAGCGACAACCATATGGCTCCTGCCAGTTGCCGATAACTCGGTTAAAAAACATGATCATCTCATACATTAAAAATCAGCATCATGTCTTGACCATATCACATCACAACATGCCCTGCAAAAACAAGTTAGACGCCCTCTACTTTGTTGTTGCGAGTTTTACGTGGCTGCTACGGGCTTAAGCAAGAACCAATCTTACCTACGCATCAAAACCACAACGATAGTTTGTCAAGTTGGTGCTGTTTTAACCTTCGCAAGGACCGGGCGTAGCCACACTCAGTTCAACTAAAGTTGGAGAAACTGTCACCCACAAGCCACCTCTGTGCAAAGCACGTCGGGAGAATCGGTCTCGTGTAAGCGTACGCGTAATGTCGGTCTGGGCCGCTTCATCCAACAATACCGCCGAACCAAAGTATGACATGCTGGTAAGCAGTATGACTTATATCGCCAACAACTCACTTGTGTTCTACTCGTGCATATAACATCAACATATAAAACCTAGGCTCGGATGCCACTGTTGGGGAACGTAGTAATTTCAAAAAAATTCCTACGCACACGCAAGATCATGTGACGCATAGCAACGGGAGGGGGGAGTGTGATCTACATACCTAGTAGATCGACAACGGAAGCGTTTGGTTGATGTAGTCGTACGTCTTCACGATCCGACCGATCAAGCACCGAAACTACGGCACCTCCGAGTTCTAGCACACGTTCAGCTCGATGACGATCCCCGGACTCCGATCCAGCAAAGTGTCGGGGAAGAGTTCTGTCAGCACGACGGCGTGGTGACGATCTTGATGTACTACAGTAGCAGGGCTTCGCCTAAACTCTGTTACAATATTATCGAGGACTAAGGTGGCTGGGGGCGCTGCACACGGCTAAGGAAAAGATCACGTGGATCAACTTGTGTGTTTCTGGGGTGCCCCTGCCTCCGTATATAAAGGACTAAAGGGGGGAGGCTGGCCGGCCAAGGAGGGCGCGCCAGGAGAGTCCTACTCCCTCTGGGAGTAGGATTCCCCCCCCCCATCCTAGTTGGAATAGGATTCGCGGAGGGGGGAAAAGAGAGAGAGGGGCCGGCCCCCTCTCCTTGTCCTATTCGGACCAAGGGAGGGGAGGGGCGCGCGGCCCATGAGGGGCTGCCTCTTCTCTTTTCCACTAAGGCCCATCATGGCCCATATAGCTCCCGGGGGGTTCCGGTAACCTCCCGGTACTCCGGTAAAATCCTGATTTCACCCGGAACACTTCCGATATCCAAACATAGGCTTCCAATATATCAATCTTTATGTCTCGACCATTTCGAGACTCCTCGTCATGTCCGTGATCACATCCGGGACTCCGAATAACCTTCGGTACATCAAAATGCATAAACTAATAATACAACTGTCATCGTAACCTTAAGCGTGCGGACCCTACGGGTTCGAGAACAATGTAGACATGACCGAGACACGTCTCCGGTCAATAACCAATAGCGGGACCTGGATGCCCATATTGGCTCCTACATATTCTACGAAGATCTTTATCGGTCAGACCGCATAACAACATACGTCGTTCCCTTTGTCATCGGTATGTTACTTGCCCGAGATTCGATCGTCGGTATTCCAATACCTAGTTCAATCTCGTTGCCGGCAAGTCTCTTTACTCGTTCTGTAATACATCATCCCGCGACTAACTCATTTAGTTGCAATTCTTGTAAGGCTTAAGTGATGTGCATTACCGAGAGGGCCCAGAGATACCTCTCCGACAATCGGAGTGACAAATCCTAATCTCGAAATACGCCAACCCAACATGTACCTTTGGAGACACCTGTAGTACTCCTTTATAATCACCCATTTACGTTGCGACGTTTGGTAGTACCCAAAGTGTTCCTCCGGTAAACGGGAGTTGCATAATCTCATAGTTATAGGAACATGTATAAGTCATGAAGAAAGCAATAGCAACATACTAAACGATCGGGTGCTAAGCTAATGGAATGGGTCATGTCAATCAGATCATTCGCTTAATGATGTGATCCCGTAAATCAAATAACAACTCATTGTTCATGGTTAGGAAACATAACCATCTTTGATTAACGAGCTAGTCAAGTAGAGGCATACTAGTGACACTTTGTTTGTCTATGTATTCACACATGTATTATGTTTCCGGGTAATACAATTCTAGCATGGATAATAAACATTTATCATGATTATAAGGAAATAAATAATAACTTTATTATTGCCTCTAGGGCATATTTCCTTCACTTTTGACATCATATATCTCATCTGCTTAGTTTAGACATGTTCTGTAATGCCACCTGTTTAGTTTCTATATCATATATTGGAATTATGCAGTCTCATGTCTTTTAGCCAGCCATAATATATGTGAAATGTGCAATGCCATCTTGTTTAACCAGGCATCATATATTTGAATGATATCTTGCCCACCCTTTTCTTCATTACATTTCCATTTGTCGACAATGTTTGTACATTAAACTACTCTTCCTGTGAATCAGCCATTTGGGTGGGAGATGGAAAATCTGGAGTGAAAACAAGGCCTTCAGAGTAGACAGTGCTCCCTGTCGAAGGAGATCTCTTGTTGGGTCCCAATAGATCCTCAGAGATGGATTCAGAGACAGATGACCAGTCCTATTCCCCCACTGAGGTGTATGCTCTAACTTGGCACGGTCATACTGCTCATATCGTGCATACGGTGTCTTGCATTGCATAGTTTAGACATCATATACATAATATTCAACACCATGTTCTTAGTTTAGACATCATATCGAATGCCCTCTGTTTAGCATATAAATCACATATGTTAATGAAATGATGCGATCCTGATTACTTAGATAACATGTAGGTGAATTATGTCATGCGATCCTGTTTAGTTATTCATCATATCTTTGAATTATGTTATGCTATGCTATCCAGTTTAGATAGACATCATATATGTGAAATTATGTCATGCTATCCGTTTTAGTTAAACAATATACATGTCAACTATTTCATGCCCTCTTTTTTCCACACTATCTATTGCGTCTGTCTCTCATACAATGTCTGTACATTCAACTATGTTTCCTGTTTATCAGCCATTTGAATTGGAGCGGGTGATGTGGACTAAAAACACGGTCTTCAAATAAACAGTGCTACCTCTTGGTGGCGATAGCACCCCGGTTGTACATGCACAAGAACCAGCCCTACCACACATAACCCAAACTCTCGCAGATTGTACCCCTACTACGATGGACAAAGAACCAGCTTCACCCAATCTAACCCCAACCCCAGCCGATAGTAACCCAGTTCCTGTTGACACAACACCATCTCCACCACAGAGCTCCCAAACAAGAGCAGTTAGTAAGGCAGCTCCAGTGTCCAAAGGGCCAGTACTATCACGGCGAACCCCAACTCCACCAGTTAGTACGCCTATTCCTGTGGAGGAAGCACAACCAGCTAGTCGTAGTTTAGCATCTATCGCATTTGATGTTGTTAAATCGTATGTGTGTATCTTCCCATCTTGGAAATATTATACTGAAGATGAAGGAAAATGCCAGTTGCAGGTGTTTGTCTAGGAGTTATGTGTAAGTAATGTTATTCATGGCAATTACTTTGCTTCGTCCCATACATCCTACCTCCATGATGGTTATAATACAGCAAATTTTCCCATTTTTCTCTATAGAGAAGGACTGATTTGGAAACTCAGGATGAGGTAACCTGTGCTAATACCTCTGCTATCTTCAAGAATGCTTGGTGGCAGTATTGGAATTACCTGAAGAAAACGTACTTCACTGGCAAGGAAACTCATCAAATTCCCTTACGTTCTCCTGAGACACATTTACTGGACGATGACTGGGAACGCCTTGTTCTGTACTGGTCCCGAACCAAGAATGTGGTATGGTCTATGAGCTCATTTTCTATTTTTAAGTATTATATTCTTGCGTCTTACTGTACTCTGTTCATGTAGAACAAGTGCCTAGACCTGAAGAACAATTGTTCTAATTTAAGATTCCACTGCTACCATAGGACATAGATATATGTTTGTTTGATGCTTTTATTATGTACTAGTACTTGGCAATAGAATACTTGGTAGTTTAATCCTGTCCACCTTACTAATGAACTAGTTCACCGAAATGAGTTTCATATACTAGTACATGCTAAACTTGTTATGTGTCTGCTTGTTTCTTCTTTTAGAATGCTGATAGAATATTGGGGAAGAGTGCCTTATTAAGCAATGGTAAAGGAAGTAATGCAGATAAGGTTCAGGATAGTGACACATCCTGTCCTGGTTTAGTGTTGGAGTTACTGGCCACTACCGCTTGCACAAGCTATTCAAACTCACTGTCTAAATCAGTTCGGTTTCTTGAGTCTCAACTACAAGCTGAAAGACATCGATCAGCTGTGCTGCGACAAGAAGCGGAAGGACTGCGGAAGTCCCTGGAGCATTCAGATGCATACTTTCTGGTGCAACAGCAAGCGTTGGAGGATTTTAGCGCCAAATAGGACAAAGCTAATCAGCTTGCTAAGCTTATTGCCAGCATGGTGGATACCTAGGATAACGTTTCTTGAGCTCTTCTGAAGTTGTTTCAGTTATGCTCTTGTTTTGCTGCCGCGTTTATTTGCACTAGTGGCCAATTTTGACGGCCAGTATATATGATATGCTGCTTTGTTCCCTATATTTGCACTGGTGGTGAACTTTGATGCCCAGTGGATGTAATATGTGTAATAGCCGTGATAGCCTAGCGTTAGTTGCTTGCTTATTTATTTCCTTGTTGTCTTGTTTATTTGTTTGCTTGTAGTATTGCAGTTCTTTTTCTGCGGTTAACTAGTGGCTGCAATGACCTATTTTTTTAAAACTAGGCCACAATAACCATGGGCTAATATTTACTGTAGTGACACTGGGCCTCCTACGGGCCGTAGAAACAGTGGGCCTTGTACGGGCCGTAGAAACAGTGGGCCTTGTACGGGCCGTAGAAATAGTAGGCTTTCTACGGGCCGTAGAAATAATGGGCCTTCTACGGGTCGTATCATCAATGGGCCTTATACGGGCCGTATGATCGATTGGCCAAACATGGGCCAATAACAGGACGCACTATGGCCGTAAACGGGCTAGAGTTGGAATCGTCCATTCATGGGCCGACCGTAACGGGCCATCGTTAATAGGCCATATCTGATGATGCTATGAAAACGGCCCAACGTATTAACGGACCACAAACGGGCCGACTGTAACCACGGGCTGAATTTGGCCCAGAAGCAGAAAATGACAGTAACGGGCCGTAAGTAAACGAATGCTGGAAATGAGCCCAAGAATAAATGGGCTCTGAGAAGGCCGAAAGATGACATGGGCTGGAAACGGCCCGACGGAATAACGGGCCGTTAAATGGGTATAAAGCGATACACTGTTCATTACGGGCCAGTTTCACCACGGGCCGTTAATGGATGTAAAGTGATACACTATTCATTATGGGCTAGTTTCACCACAGGGCGTTAATAGGCCAAGAGTTACATAGGGCCTCATATGGTCCGAAAGACGTCATGGGCCATAGATGGGCCAGAAGTGAAAACGGGCTGGAATCATATTGGATGGCGCAGATGATGCTACTGGGCCTAATTCGGATAGGGCGTAACGGGCCTTGGGTTAGCGGGTTGTAAATGGGCTATATGCGAACAGGCCGTTAGCAGGCTTTCCATGGGCCGGCCCGCCACCTTTTGACCAAGTCAAACGGACCGGCCTTTTCACAGGAATGGGCCTTTGTTGGGTCGTGCCATGTGTCGATGTATCATAGGCGCCTATCTGACCCACTGACGAGCTGACACATGTTTCATCCGGCCAATAAGAATTTTACACGTGGAAATTTCCCATTGGTCGGGGCTGTTAACGGGTTATCGGATCCAAAACCCGACCCGATAGCTTAACGGCGTTCCGTTACGGTGGATGCCACGTGTCCGTCACCCTTGACGAAAGCACTTCTGTGACGCACGATTTATCGTCATGGAAGTGGACACTTCCGTGATGATAATTTTGGTAATGTCATGGAACACTTCTACGACAGCAAAGGTATGACTATCTTGATTCTGTCATAAATTTGTCATGCATGTACATGCATGACAAAAAACGCGACCTACTGTGAAAAACACGTATCATCATGGAAGTGTATTTTTTTGTAGTGTCAAGATGCATTTGTATGAGTAGTTTATCTTGTGAGAGAAAAGGTTGAACGAGGGAAGGCCTTATTTGCGAACGTGGAGAGACGTGTGGGTATATTTTTGCAAAATTGCCATAGTTTCTTTCCTATCCGTTAGATATAAATCCGACGGCCTATATTGCAGGATGGCACACACACCATCATCACCAACTCTGTTTTCTACTCCCTCCGTCCGAAAATACTTGTCATCAAAATGGATAAAAAGAGATGTATCTAAAACTAAAATACGTCTAGATACATTTCCTTTTATCCATTTTGATGACAAGTTTTTCCGGACGGATGGAGTATTTATCTTTTTAGAGATTTCAACAAGTGACTATGACCGGACCTTACCAACATACTCAAAAAAGTAGTCCATAATTTTGATGTTACCCTCTTTTCTTGGCGGTGCAGTGCCATCTGGATACCTCATAAATAAATAAAGTACTACATGATACTAATATATGATACATGGCGCAGGAGTACTAAGTATTATTAATACAGTTTTGCTAGAACTCATCTAGATGAGATATAATTTGGTCTCATTCATCTTTTATAGCCATTGGATGTGATGCTATATAAGATGTGTGTGTGCTGACGTGGGTTGTATTTGTTCTTGTGCAACGAACTGACCACTGCATGTCATGTTTGATAGTCTCAAGTCATTACAAGCATACAAGCCCCACATCTCTTCTTGGTTGATTCCTCTATTTATGTCAAAAAAAATAAGAAACAACGTGAGAGTTAGTGCACCATGCCTATGTGTTTACTATTTGGTTTTCGTGAGATGACTTAATACTCACCTAGACGGAGGGAGTATTCGATTTGACAGCGGGCAGCGCAGTTCCCGATACGGCTTTAATGTAGACGAGGGAGGGAGTAGCGGTTCCCGATATGTTGAACGGCCAATGCATCCACCTTCAATTAATGCATGACGGAAGTAATGGGAGGAGGTCTGGGAAAAGAGGCCGCACGATGTGAATGCAACGCAGTTTGCCCTCATATAAAGGCGCCCCTCCATTCCAATGCATCTACCACATCATACACACCTAAGCATTTGCCTAAGCACCTACACTAAGTGCAAAAGAGCTCACTTCAGACCCATGGCGGTGATGCTCGTGAGCGGCCAGCGGCTGCGCCAGATGGTCCACAACGCCGGCCTACGGCATGGCGCCGAGGATTGTCTCCGGACGGTGTTGGAGACCAGCTGGTGGATGGCCGCCTTCGACGCCAACTACGACTCTCAGTTGGACCAGATGATCGTTGCCACCAGCAACAAGTTCACCGTCCTCAAGAAGCTCGCGGCTGACATCACCGTAATCCTCCAGCCCGCGCACCCGGGCTCCTCATTGGCTGTCACCCTAATCGGCCTCCATGGCCGGAACCTCTTTCAAGCACTGGTGGCCGTGCGACTGCCCACCGACGCCACGAAGAATGTCCACATGGAGGTCGCGCTCGCCGTGAGGCGCCTCGCCCTGCAAGAATTCGTCGACCTACACATCCACATGTATGAAGAAATCGTGTACATAGGTATCTACAAGGTCAGTGAGGACGCCACGATGTTGGCCTTCCTCAACCGGCTGGAAGCCTTGGATGCCTTTGCTGAGAAGCACCTCGACCTTGCCACAAAAGTCGCCGCTCCTTAGCCGCCGGTCGGTGGCCCGGCGCACTAAGTTGAGGAGGAGGAGGTCATACGTTCGTGGATCCATCTTTCTTATTGACTTCTGTAACCACCACTGCGATCGCATCATTGTGGCCTTAATCCTTATTGTGTTGTTGCATTCTCGTTCCAGTCAATACCGACATGTGCGATCCCTTTGCTTACTTATATGCATCACTGTAACTAGTACTCCATCCGTCAATTTAAAAGTTGTGCTTACCTTTTCCATCAACTTCGTACAACGTGCGGGCATCTTGCTAGAAACACTAGAATATGTCTATATAATCCATATGTGATAGTCCATTTGAAATCTCAAAAAAGACAAATATTTAGGTACGGAGGGAGTAATATATTAGGAATATATAAAAACAATAGTGATTTCTTTCAAGTTTGTGAACAAATACTACTATTCTACTACTTTGGATCCGTCGCAACGCACGGGCACATTGCTGGTAAAAGGAAAAGGCCTGCCGCGTTAGCATCGCACCCCCACATGCCCGGGAATCGGGAGTACAACACGGCACGTCCCGCACGACACATAGCTTAGGGAAGGCGTGTTGCCTAGCATTTTCACTTTCATGTGGGACCGCCATTGAGCAAACCGACACCCCACCCGCCGCCGGGTTGGAAAACAAAAATGAGGGGAAGATCTAGTTGTAGCACGAAAGCCAAGAAATTTGGTGTAAGACGGGGCTCGTTGATAGAGTGGGAGCACTCCGTACTAGTACTACTCCTACTAGTACCAAGTTCGTACTCCTAATACTATATTACTAGTACTACCACTATACAACTGGTAGGTACGTGCACGGCACAACATCGTAGGAACAAAAAACAGGAAGATCTTGTTTTGGGCGATTTATCTTTTTTTCAATCAACGTAGTATGAATAATATGATGTGGGGGCACCCATGAAGCTTATGTGGCTTGGTTGCATGGCTACGGAAGGTTAGAGAAAAATAAATAGATAATGTGTTTAGAGTGCACTCCACTAAATAGATATATATACTTTGGATCCATTGCAACGGACCGGCACATCTATATCTATACCCCCTATATAGTGTGTGAAAAACTTTGAAAGTTGGTCGTTGGGTGAAGCCAATCCGACGGTACAAAGATGGCAAATCCGAGCACTACTGGCCGTTGGATATCATCCACCAGATTCTGCCACATGTATAATCTAGAAGACTCCCTGTTTGAACTTAATTCATGACTAAGGGCCTCTTTGATTCATAGGATTCTAGAAACACAGGAATAGGAAAAAAGTAGGATTGGAATGGCATGTTCATTGGATCCCTATAGGATTTGAGTTTGTTTGATTGTGTCATATGAAAAACAAAGGATTTCTTTCAAGAGATTGGAGTGCATGTTAGAATTCATGTGAAACGTAGTACAAATGAATCCTTAGGAAAATATTCTACATGATTCTATCCTACGAATCAAACGACCAACGTAGGAAAAATTCCTAAGGATTCTAATCCTTCAAAGATCCTATAAAAATCCTTTGAATCAAATAGACCCTGACTTTGCCACAACTAAGCTTAGGCAAAGTTATTAGTTCTTCAAAACGAGAGAAACAAGTTGGCAAGCCTAAGGGAATCTTGCCACATTTTTGTGTATATGTCATGTGGGGCCTTAGTGTGGCTTGCCTAAGGTGTGGCTTGAACCAAACACTCACCTAAGTTAATCAAACTTGCCTAACCTTACATTCCACCAGATTTTGCCACATGTTAGAATCCAGAAAGCTCCACATGTAGAAGCATAATGCACAAACCACCAAAATCTCATGCGTGCAATGCACGTGTACCTTACTAGTACTAGTTGGTAGTAGTAAGAAACAAATTCCATTTTGGCATGAGCTCGTACTGCGGGAGCACCACAAGGCCTGCCGCAGGTGTTACATTTCCCTCTCGGGGCCCACGGGACCGAACTTCAGTGGCTTAGTGCCCGGCCTATGAGTCAATGACATGCGGACCTTAAATGCGGCTGGCCCACATGTCATTCTCGTGGTGGTGGCGTGGTTCGCGACTCACTCGTTCGAGATGAACCGGCCGGTGGTGGCGTGGCCGTGGCGAGGGTGCCACAGCTGGGCGTCGGGGCATTACGAGGCGTAGATAGGCACACCGACGGGTACTACCTGTAGTACTCCCCCCGGTCCTTTTTACTCTGCATATTAGGTTTGTCCGAAGTCAATCTCATCCAACTTTGACCAAGTCTATATAAAAAATTATAGACATTCACATAACAACACCAATATCATTAGATTCATCTTGGAATATATTTTCATATTATATTTATTAGATATTATAGATGCTAATAATTTCTAATGTAAATTTGGTCAAACTTAGCAAAGTTTGACTTTCGGAAAATCCAATGTGCAGAGTAAAAAGGACCGAAGGGAGTACATAAGTACTCCAGCTGAGGATTGATGCCCGGGACGAAATGTGTCACAGCCGCTGGATGAAAATTCGATGGTGCGGGAGTACGGATCGGAGCACAGCAGCGGAGTAGGCAAACCGCGTCCAATCGGGTGTGTCTGTGGTAGAAAGTTGATGGTCGCCGCAATTCAGTTGGCCCGCATGTCATGCACACAAAGGCAGAGGAGCGGTGGTGCCGAGAGGGATGAGGGGCACGTCGGGGGGATGAGGATCCCCTGACGTGAACAATCCTACCATTTTGTCACTAACATGTGGGACCCATAAGCGTGGGTCCCACCTGTCAGCAAAGGAAAGGCAGGGCAAGGCAGTGATAGCCACGTCAGAGGATCCATGTCTACGTCGGGGACGTCATGCCGTGGGTTGGAGCGGCGTCATGGGAATCGCATGTGGGTGTGGCAGTGGTAGAAACAAGAAATGTGATGGTCGCCGTGGTTCAACTTCCATGGACAAGCTGTCATGTCTGCTGACACATGTATATCAAAACTAGAGTGTTTATATTTCAAGCACGTGAACAAGTATTATTCTACTACTTTGGATCCATTGCAACGCACGAGCCAGCACATTGGTAGTAGTAGTGTCCATCTCTATCTCTAGAGGCCTTCCCTCGTTCATCCTATTCTCTCACAAGATAAACTAATCATACAAATGCATCTTGATGTTCCATGGAACGCACAAGGATGTTTCCTTGGGGGTCTCTCCAGCGCGGCATGGCCGTAGTTGCAAGTTGACGCCCCTTGAGATGCCGACGTTGAAGGGCACTCGGATTTCCTCCGATCAGCAGGTAAGATGAGTTTGATCACGTAGTAAATGCATTCTAAAGACTACTTTTGTGTCCATTTCCTAATTCTCCCCCTGCCCACTGTTTCATAGGTTAGGCTCGGTGCGAGTGGAGATTGGCTTGCATATGTACAGGAGGGTACCAACATCAATTTGCACAACATTTACAACGGTGACACCGTTCCCGTAGAACCTTTGTACAACATTGGGATCAGCCATGCAACGGGCCACCGCATGAAATAGTACGATGGAACCACGGTGAGATTGAATAAGATAGCACGAACCTTGCACATGGCGGTCAAAGGCAGACCATGCTGTCTGCGGCCGATTTGTTGCCGTACGAGTAGGAAGACGATGTGCTCCTTTCTAACCGCATCTTCGCGGTGACAAACCAGGGGACTTATTTTGTATGGGACACATCCTACAGTATACTCCCTCTCTCCCAGTTTATTTGTTTGGAATCTTTTCATTTTATAAGTTTCAAATTCAAATTTAGAGCTCCCCGTCACATGTTGAGATTACAATGTCCATTAAATCGTTGCGTGCATGTATAGTAAAGAAACAAATCTCGAGTTTGGCACAAGTTCGTGCTGTGGGAGCACCACAAGCCCTGGCGCAGGAGTTACATTTCCCTCTTAGGGCCGTCGGGACTGAGCTTCAGCACCTCACTACACCTACCTTTTAGTCAATAACATGTGGACCCGATAGGTGACTGGTCCACATGTAATGCTCCCGTAGGAAAAGGGGTAGTGGGGCCAAGAGGGGTGAGCCGCAGGTCGGGGACATGTGGTTTCATGGGTTCGAGCGGCGTCGTGGGAATCACGGGTGGCTGTGGTAGAAACTTGATGCTCACCGCATTTTAGGTGGCCCACATGTCATGCACATAGGCTGTCATGTCTACGGACACATGCACTGCATACCGATCACTAGAAGGAGTAGTAGAGAAAGCTACATATGCGGATAAATAGTTCCTTATAGTCAAGCGGACCCACGCTACTACTCTGTTCCAAATACATGCACACCATCGAAATAGTCCATCTATATCAATATACACCGAGAGGGAATAATTTTTTTTACAAGAGAGGAAATAATTCGTCCATCCATAATGCCCTCCTGCTGGTGCAGCCTTTTCTTCTTCTTCTTCTTCTTCTTCTTCTTCTTCTTCTTCTCATTCTTTGTGGGAGACAGCTTCGCAACAAGCTCTTTGGACCTTGCAGCTATCTCGAAACTCACACGGGCATCGAGGGCAGCATATTTTATCCGCTCGTATGTCAATTGATAATTCTCCCATCCAGACGACCTTAATGCCACCATCTCGTCACCCTTCTGAAGATTTGTACCGATCACAAAATTTTCTACGTCGAATAGGGATGGTGTCTGTTTATCACAATCTTCTACAGGAATTTTGATTCTGGTTTGTAGGTTAGCGATACTTTTCAAATCAAGGTTGTACGGCTTCAGCTTCTGTTTGTCCCCTTCGATGGCTGCCCCACAGAAGTATACGTCCTCCCGAGACAAGAAATCGTGAAGCTCATGTGGTATGGAGGGCGAGTGTATGATGTGGTACACCAAAACATCATCTTCGTGGCACAGCTGAAGGACGGCGGCGCACTGGATCTTCCCAGGGGCACGCTCCGTGTACTCTGCGTCGAGACCGATGACCCTCGTCTCTACCTTTTCGAGGGAGTTAGATACATTGTTAATCCACTGCCGAACAACCCTTGGGTGGACGGTGACGGTGGCAACTATGCGCATCGAGCCTTCGACAAGGACATGTTGGACGCTAAAAACCTGCATCTCGATCTCTTCCGCCATTTGGAACCGCTGGAACGGAGGGCTATAGTTTGGAGAATTAGGATTAGATGGCTAGTCTAACTGAAGTAGTATATGATTATTTAAAGAGGTTAAAACAATGTGAACGCAGTGGGGTTTGGATGCAAATGAAGACGAAGGAGAGGTGAAGAAGCCGAGGAGAATCGGTTCCCGATGGAGAAGTAAACGGGAGAAGTGGCATGCAGGCAGTTGATTAGACGGTTAGGTAGACTAAACGAAAAGGCTATGCGGGTAGACTGATGAGTCGTACCTGTTCGTGTACGTGCCCATCCTTCCTGATAGGTGGGACCTATGCATGCAAACAGATAAAAAATGACCTAGATATAGAACATGGATAACACTGTATATTTAGTGTAGAATCTTTTTAGTATTTTGAATTTTGGCCACTACTTCTGCTGTTTAGTAACTTTTCTGAATTTTGGCCACTACTACAGTAAGTTCAAGTGAGTAACTATAGTAACTTCAAGTGAGTAACTCCATTTCTGATTTTTTTTTTACATAAAACTAACCATGATATTTGTTCCTCTGTTCTGGTCATAATTATAATCTGATTGTTGAACCCTTAATCATTCTCATAATGTTTACATGATGCGCAATTATACTGCCGTCAAAAATACTCCATACACACACTGTCAAAACTGACAAGATGGTGATGGAGGTGGGAATAAATGTTCAGTATTGGTGCATTTTCTGTGCTTACAAAATTCAGATTGAATTTCACTACCAAAAGAAAAGAAGTGGAGATTAAATGTTGCTTTCCACTTACTTCACCTGTGTGTAACTCTTTTGGTGCATTTTCTGCAAAACCTATGTGTAGCTGCAGCATACAGGCCAGTTCATCAACTGCTCGAAGAAGAAAAGAAGGTGGCATTTCCTTGCCTTTAGCATACATGCAAGTTCACTTAATGTCCTTTGGTTCTATATTTCTGAGAACATCCAAGTTTTTACTTATCACTTTGCTAGCATTCACAAGTCTATTGAAGCGTGCATGTCTCTGTGAATCTTGCTGTCTACTCCAAGTAGATGGTGTGTAGCCTGGCAAAGGATATTAGTACTTGGTGCATTCTAAGTTTAAAACCACTCCAGATTCACAAGTGTTTACTGAAGATGACAAGTGTTTATTCAGTTCTAAATTTGAAGTAACTAGTAGACGAACAATATTCATCTTTTTCTGTATATGAAGAAGAATAAACCTAGCTAATTCAAATAATTCCAATTTTAGGGACATGTTTTTATCAACTCTTAGTTAAGGGGTTGTGGCAGTTTTCAGGTTTGTGCTGCTTGAATTGATTCTACAGGAATATTTAGGGAAGAGTCATGGCTATGCTTAGCTCTCTGTAAAATGAATGACTGAAATTGGACAATTGGAAACTTTAGGTATCTTTGCAATTGGACAAATAGTGTATAAATCCAAATAAAGCAAATAAATTCAAATGATTCAAATAAATCCAAATAAAAATGGTTGATCTTCATTTTGCATAAACCTGGTTGAGTATTACAGAGTAATTGACAACAAATTGACCTGGTTGGAATTCATACAGCAACAGTAACAGTTAACTGAACTTCTTTTGCATGCATTTATCACTCCAGAAAACTTTCAGTAACAAGTGAGTAGCCTCTGCATTTTCTCAGTGAACTTTTGAGTGCATTTATCACTTGTTGGAGTATGCTACAGCTTGTGTAAATCACAAACTCCTTTAGTTTACATCTCAGTTTTAGCAAACACTACAATTTCAGTAAAGGAGTCATAATTGAATTACAGGCACTATAGTTTCTCTACAGTATTGGAACACTGAACATTTTTAGTTAACTGTAGAAAGAAAAACTTCCAAAAACTAGTAGATCTCCAAAAATGCCAAGAGTATTACTCAATGAATTTGATGGCATCAAACTAAATTTTCGCTATAATCTGTTCATCATTTAGCAGCAGTGTACAGCCTTTGTCCTGGATTATTTCTCTAGCTTTGTATCCCCTGACTAAATTTCTCCGCCTGTACTGAGAACAGCAAATTTAGACTCAGAGCAACAAATTGAATAGAAGCAGTAGCGGAGGCGGGCGGGGCAGACTCACCAGCACAGGCGGGAGTGGCAGCAGAGGTGAGGCAGGGGAAAAGGCAAAAGCAACATCAGAGGTCCACGGCGCCGGCATCGTCCACCAGTAGCAGCATGAGAGGCGGGAGTGGCCAGAATTGTCCACGGCGCCGGCGGCCGAAGCGGACGAAATCGGAGGCGCAGGTGGGCGGCGAAGGTGGGCAAACGTGGGCGGCGACCTTCAACGGGGCCAGCGGCGTAGCTCGAGGAGGGCGCCGGCGCAGGTCGCCTTCACGGCGGGCGGTGCAGGTGGTAAGCCGCGGCACAGGTTCAAGCGGGCGGCGGCGCTATTGTTGGTCGCGGGCTGGGCCACGGTTCTGGTGTTGGTCACGGCGTAGATCCAGGCGGGCGGCGGCGCAGGTGGGTAGCCGGCGATGGCTGCAAGGCGCGGGCGACGGGGGAGGGGGAAGGAAGGAGATGGACTTCTTTGTGACATGTTTAAAACTCTGTGGGTTTTTTTGCAAAAAAAAACAAATACACTGCCCGGTGGACAACTTTTCCCGAACGGAGGGAGTACTAGTTAAATCCGAGCTATGGGTGTGAAGCACTGAGATGCCAGTACATTTGATTGTGACATGTTCTAATTTTGTACCTGAACTTTTTTTAGAAAGGGTTGTACGTCAACTTAATGTGCTAGCAGAACTTATTGTGTTGTCTGTCTGTTTTCTTTGCACAACATTCAAGATATTTCCCCGTCATTGATAAAGACGATGAACCGTTATGTACGACTTCGTTGGTTTCAACATAGCCCTTCCCGTAGCGATCCACTGCTTCCATCCTGATTGTGCCGCCTGCGTGAAATTTTTGTATGCAAGTTCAGTGTGCTATGATGTTCTATATGATTGTGTCAACTATATAAGTTTTTACTAAGCATCGGCAATGCATATGGCTGAAAGATGTATTTACGAGCATCGACCGATGGGTCTCTCTCTCTCTCTCTCTATATATATATATATATATATATATATATATCACACACACACACACGCAGACGCACAAGTAGAACCCGTTGAATTATTTATCTGCTCATGACAGCTTTTAATTAGGTTCCACTGTAATCTAACTTTTTTATTAAGTTATTAATTGAGCTCAGTTACTTCAAAAAGTTGTACAGAAGCCTTGTTTGGGCCTTTCCGGCGTCACTGAATGTGGGCTGAGTAACCATGTTAGGTTGTACTGTACTACACATGCATTTTTTTCAACATCGGCAATGCAACTGGGCCGACAGTTGTACACAATATCCGGGTCAACTTGTTATTCTCCGCCCCGCTGGGCGGCAAACTTTCCTAGGAGGTGTGCATTAGGCTTAACAAGAAAATGGACTTTAAGAAATAATAAATGGGATGTAATTATAATAACTGGACAGTTACTATGCACCAAACACGTAATTAGTTTGAAAAACATATTATTTTTGGAATTTGAAAATTTTAATTTCATTACTTGTTGCGCGCGTAATATTTCGTTGGATTTTAACGTAATACAACTTTATTTTGAAATTATATTTGACCTGACTAGAAATTTCGGATAAAAATATTTTGGATCCCATCAAAATTTGGGAATTTTTTTAAATTCTGTTTTGAGCGGTTGTTTGAAATTATTAATCGTTGTCCTAGCTAGAAGTTGGGTTGTAATTTTAACAAACTGTAAATGGGCTGTAGTAAATTCCATTAGAATTAAAAAATGGGATGTACATTCTTACAAATCGCAAATGGGCAATATGTTCTCTGCCAAATCCGAGCTATGGGCCTACTAAGTTGACGCGTACCAAGGGCTTTGTCAACTTAGTCAATATAAACGATTCTAGCTGAAGTGATCGTATGATGTCCATCCAACGGCCGTAGTGCTTCTTCAACCTCTGGTCTTCTTGCTCCAGCTGCCCAAAGCAGCGCCGGTCGTGTCGCGTGCTCCTGCCTCCCATTGGCGGCTGTGATGCCGCGGAGGCCTCACCGCCCCGTACTACTCCCACCGCTGGCCAGGCCATCCCTCTCCTCACCCACACCCCCTGTTATTCTGTGGCGACGGCAGCCTCACACCGCAGCCGAACCAGTGAACCCTCGTACTCTTCTCCACGCAGGCTTCCACTGCTGCGTCTTCCCCGGCTCCGCGTCGTCCCCTTCCTAGGCCTCGCCGTCGTCCAGACCACCGCCCCGGTGCTCTCGGCGCGGCGTGGTCAACGTGGTCAATGAGCGACTTCCATCGGAAGAGTACTGTACGTGGAGAGGCTGGCAGCTGGGTCCAGGCGGCCGCAAGGAAGTGCCTCCTTATTACGCGCAAAATAATTATTCCTCCACCTAACAGCAGGGACCCACCGGACGGGCCACCTTATTTCGTGAAAAAAACGTTTCCCCCTGACTGTTGGGACCCACCAGACGGGCCAGCGTATTTTGCAAAAAAAATGTTCCCCCGCTGTCAGCTCAGACCCACCGGAAGTGCCTCCTTATTACGCACAAAAAATGAATACTCCCCCTGCTAGCTGGGACCCACCATGGTGGGCCTACTAAGTTGACTGGGACGGGGGCCTTTGTCAACTTTAGTCAATATGAACGATTCTAGCTCCAGTGACCGTACGATGTCGATCCAACGGCCGTAGTGCTTCTTCAACCTCCGGTCTTCTTGCTCCAGCCGCCCAAAGCAGCGTCGGTCGTGCCGCGGAGGCCTCACCGCCCCCTACTATTCCCACCGCTGGCCAGGCCCTGCGGCGACGGCAGCCTCACACCGCAGCCGAACCAGTGAACCCTCGTACTCCTCTCCGCGCGAGCTTCCACTGCCGCGTCTTCCCCGACTCCCCGTCGTCCCCTTCCTAGGCCTCGCCGTCGTCCACTGCCCTGGTGCTCTCGGCGCGGCGTGGCCAACGTGGTCAAGGAACGACTTCCATCGGACGTGGACTCTACGTGGAGAGGCTGACAGCTGGGTCCATGGCCGCAGCAAGGAAGTGCCTCCTTATTACGCGAAAAATAATGATTCCTCCACCTGACAGCTGGGACCAACCGGACGGGCCACTGTATTTCATGAAAAAAATGTTTCCCCTGACTGCTGGGACCCACCAGCTACATCTTCGCACGCAAGGAAGTGCGTCCAGGCAAAAAAAACGATTCACCCTGAAAGTGCGTTATGTCAACTAGAGGGGGGGTGAATAGGCGATTTTTATGAAAGTCTTCAAAACGTGGAAGTTATGAAGACAAACAGTAGAGATATGCCTATTACTATGCAGCGGAAGTTAGACTACACTAGGCAAGCCATGGTCAAGTATCAACAGAGTGAAAGCACAGTGACAAATAGCAGTAGTGTAATTAGGATCAGGTAGGAAGATACTATGAAGCCAAATAGATCATACACTCACGTTGTGAAGACAAAAGATAGAACAGACACGCAATGACTTCACAATGAGTGATCAGTAAGTAAAAGGAAGTGAAGATGAAACCAGTGACTCGTTGAAGACAATGATGTGTTGGACCAGTTCCAGTTGCTGTGACAACTGTACGTCTGGTTGGAGCGGCTAGGTATCTAAACCTTAGGACACACAGTCCCGGACACCCAGTCCTGAACACGCAGCTCAGGACACCAAGTCCTCACCGTATTCTCCTTGAGCTAAGGTCACATAGTCCTCGCCCAATCACTCTGGTAAGTCTTCAAGGTAGACTCCCAAACCTTCACAGACTTCGTTCACTGGCAATCCACAATGTCTCTTGGATGCTCTGAACGCGACGCCTAACCGTCTGGAGGATGCACAGTCCTCAAGTGTAATAAGTCTTCAGATCACTCAGACAAGAAGACTTAAGTGATGCCCAATTTACTCTGGCTCTGGGTGGTTAGGGGCTTTCTCCTCGCTAGGAATTTTCTCTCAAAGGCTTCGAGGTGGGTTGCTCTCAAACGACAAAAGCCGTGCCTTGAAATCTGAGCAGCCAACCGTTTATGGTTGTAGGGGGTGGGCTATTTATAGCCACTTGGCAACCCGACCTGATTTGTCCGAAATGACCCTGGGTCACTAAGGAACTGACACGTGTCTCAACGGTCAGATTTCAAACTCTCATGGCAACTTTACTTGGGCTACAAGCAAAGCTGACTTGTCCGGCTCTGGACAAGATTCGCTCTCATTGCCTTCACTTGAAGACATAGGTTTTTGGTTTAGGCATCACTTCAGTCATTCTGACTGGTTCTCCTGGACCCCACTTAACAGTACGGTGGTTCCTATGACTCAACACAAAAGAAAAAGAACTATGAAAGATCTAAGTCTTCGAGCTCCATAGGCTTCATAACGTGTCTTCTTTTGTCATAGTCTTCAATGTGAATATCTTCATATACCACCTTTGACTTCAATGTCTTCATACATTTTTAGGGGTCATCTCTGGTAGTAAAACCGAATCAATGAGGGACTTCTACCTGTGTTATCCTGCAATTCTCACAAACACATTAGTCCCTCAACTAGGTTTGTCGTCAATACTCCAAAACCAACTAGGGGTGGCACTAGATGCACTTACAATCTCCCCCTTTTTGGTGCTTGATGACAAACTAGTTGAAGTTTTCAACGGGGAATATAGTCTGTGAAATTGTAAAGGATAAGGAATTGTCTTCATAAGTTGCCAGGGCTCCCCCTGAAGATGTGCATATAAGTTAATTTGCTTTTGGAATCCAAATGCACATGGCAGGTTGTACTTGTGGAGATCCACTTCAGCTTATGATGACAATCCACTATGCATGTGAAAGTATATGAAGATAATGACATGCATAATGGAAAATGGACGTCTGCAAAATGAGATAAGTGCGGAATTTATCTTCGCAAAACAGGGTGGGAAACAAGTAGCAGACGACCATCTGGTTTAGGTGTTACAACTCATAAGAACCAAATGTAGCAAAAAAACGAGAGTTGTAAGCACGAAGCAAAATATAAGGCACCCGCCCATATGAACCCGCTGAAGATTATCAATCTCATATGCTTCTCTCCCTTTTGTCAATAATGACCAAAAAGGTTTGAAGACATAGAGTCTCTACTCGTTCCCATGAGGAGTAGGTGAAGTAGCAGGGATGTTGATGTTGTTTGGCGGTGCAGAAGAGCTTGGAGGTGCTGAAGCAGGTGGTGGTGAAGTAGCATCGTCTTCTTCCTCAATAATTCTGGCAGTGACTGTGGCAGCAGAGGAAGAAAACTCAGAGTCTTCAAGAGATGGAGTCCCCAGCAGCACAGCTCTTCGAGGAGGTGTGGAGTCAAACTTGAATCTCTCAGTGAAGCCATCCTCTTGAAGATCAGCTTCAGAAAGCATCATCGTTAGCCCTTTCTATGTGCGGCGACAGGTTTCATGGGCAACGAAAGCGTTCTTGGTGGCAAGATTTCGGATGCGATTTACATCCACCAAGAGGCTTTTCATCCGTCTCTTCAACCAGTCATGATGCCTATCCTGCTTTTGATGAAGGGCCACAAGAAGCTCTCGGTCGTTGAGAACATGAGTGCGCTTCTTGGGTCTTGAAGCAGTTGCACTGTCAGTGGCTTCAGTTGAAGCAGGGTGTGGTGCACGTGTAGTGCCAGCCAAAGGATACACCCTGGAGATGGCTTCAACACCTTCAACGTTTTGAGTGAAGCTCTGGTGTTCTGCATTCTGAAGACTCAGAGGTTTCTTGGCAGGTTCAGGATAGATGGCTTGAGCAGAGGTATCCACATCAGGCAAGAAGATCCGATGGTTGCGGGCTGAGGGCTGATACGAGATGGCAGAGTGAAGTTTGATCAGCCTCATTACCCAAGGAGCATAGAACTTTAAACCAAACAGATCTGAGCCTGATGCAGCTAGTTGGCGTATGAAGAAATCCTGTGTGTTGAAGCATTTGCCATGAAGGATACAGAATATCAGAGTCTTCATTGCACCCTCGATCTTGGCATTTGGAGAGTGTCCTTTAATGGGCCAGAGAGTCCGCGGGATGATGTGATAGATGGTCCTGGGCAGGTACTCAAGGTCTTCAACGAAGAACTCTGTGGGATAAGGAGCATCGTGGGGCAATGGCTTCATCATGGAGAGCATCTGACTCATATTCGGTTCAGGCCTCTGAAATATTCTCTCAATAGCTTCAATGTGTAGCCGACAGCCTTGCTCGAAGAATTCGCCTGGAGTGGGCGGGCCAGTGAGCTCAATGATATCAAATGCATTGGCTTCATGATGAACGTTGCCGGTCATCCACTCCAGGACCCAAGTCTTCGGATCTCTGTTGTATCCTTTGATGTGCAGTGTGGCATAGAATTGCAGCAGGAGCTCTTCGTTCCAATGCTCTTCATCAGTAATGAACTGTAGCAGACCCACTTGTTTGAAGGAATCCAACGCTTCCTCTAGACAGGGCAGACCAGCAATAGCTTCAACATCAAGGCGCTTGTGCGGGAAAATGCGACCTTGGTTGTACAGTATGCAAGAGTAGTAGCTGCGCTGAGGATAGCTCCAGAACCTATCTGATGAAATCCGTTCCCTTGAATAGGGGTTCTTGGAGCTATTGAAGAAAGTATTATATGCCCTGAAGCCATTGATGTTGAAGGAGCCAGGTGCTGATGCAGGACCTGGAAACCTTGGCAGTCTGGGGATTGGCTTCTGGACCTAAGGCCTGTGCTCAACATGATAGTTGAATTGGGGACCTGCAACAGAAGTTGTGGGTTCAGTGGCTTCGTTGTCTTCTGAAGCTTTTGCTGGGGAGGGCTCCACATTAGCTTCGTTGTTGGTTGTGGCAGCCTCAAGATTTTCATCCTCCGCTTAACTAGCTGGAGGGTCGGTCACAAGCACGTTCTCCTGGAGAACTGCTTCTTGGTGGAGCAGAGGAGTGGGCTCTTGTGGTGCTTCTTCTGCGGCTGATGCAGCCGGAATGTCTTCAGCATAGACTTGAGGCCTTGGACCTTTGAGAAGCCTGCGGAACGCAGACGACGCCTGTGGGGTTGGAGTGGGTTGGGCCTCAAAGTCTTCTTCCTCTTGAGGGCGATCCGCCCATGAAACATCCTGTGCAATTGGCGTCAGTGGATGACCAATGCTGATGAGTTCGCTGTGTTCTAATGGAGGAAGGGCTGCATCATCTTCTACATTGTCATGATGACCAATGTCTTCAGCAGCGATGGGATCAGCTGCTAGAATGTCTTCAGCTTCAGGAGCCTCTGTGGAAGCAGGCTCATGAACTGTCAGTTGACGTTCTGCGTCAGGGTGAACCATAGAAATAGGTTCAACTATCAAGGGCTCTGTGGGAGCAGCCCGAGATTTCTTGGTCTTTCTCTTTTTCTTGCTGGGGGCAGTAGGAGAGGCTTCAGAGCTCTTCCTCTTCCTGGCTTCAGCCTCAGCAGTTCTTGTCTTCTTGAGCTCTGAAGCTGTTGACCGGCTTTTTGGCTTTGAGCCAGTCGTTGCAGTTGGGAAGACAAGCGGAACTGCTTCCTGCCTTGGTGCCTCTGGTTCAGCTGGAACAGTCTTCTTCTTTTTCTTTGCGGCCATCTTGGGGTCGATGCCAGGACGCCCAAGTGCCTTGCGCTTCTCAGCCTCATTGTAGGCTTGCACACATCTGTCAGCCAGAGACTTCATCCGCTCATGTGAACCCTGAGCTTCTGCATGCTTCTTCAGAAAGTTTTCCTTTAGCTCATGCAACATGATCTTGAAGCTCTTCACTTCTTGCACGCTGAGTTTGGCCATATTCTTCTTGAATAGAGCCTTTTCATGATCAATTTTCTGCTTCAGTTCAACAATGCGCTGGGCAATGGCAAGTTCTGAAGCAATAGCACCTTGGAAGGCGACGCTTAGGCCAACGGGCGGCTGTAGATCTTCAAAGCTGATGTCTGGTGTGGCAAACCACTCGTCAATGAAGTTGTGGATGATGGCGACATCAAAGAGAGGCAGATTGTTGAAGATTTCTGCTTCTTCTTTGCTCTTGATGAGTTGCTCAAGAGCGTCATCTCCAAGATCTTCATCACTTGACAGATCAATGGCTTCACTGCGCAGGATGGCAGCAGCTGTGAGCTCTTTGCCAGTGTGAGACAGAGGCATCTTGGCCTTCTGGTGCCTTGAGACGCGTGATAAGTCTTCAGACTGCACACTGTCTTCAGGAGGTGCAGTCGCCAATGGCTTCGCCTTTGAGATTTTTGGTGAAGGGGCTGGCTTTGAAGCTTTTGGCTTCTTCAACTGCTTCGGCTTCGGCACTGCAGGCACTGCAGGCGCTTCATCAGACTCAGTGTCAGCTGCAGGCTCATTCACTGCAGTCCCTTGAACCAAGATGTAGGTGATGAGGCCTTCAAGGTTGGCATACGGACCGATGACATTGGGTTCTGCTTCTCGTGTGCCATCTGCCCTTGGTGCTGAGGGACCAGGGTTGAAGTCTAACCCAAATTTCTTCTTGTTCTGCTTCGCTGAGTTTTGGGCAAACTGGAAGTTGCGCTTGAACAGATTGTCGTCACGACACCAAAGTAGTGACGACGGATGTGCATCATCAGGCTGTGGTCCACGAACCATGCATGGATAGAAGCTTTGGGCAATAGCTTCATCTCTGGACCTGGGTACAAGGTTCTTGTATAAGATGTCTCCCCACGGTCTTTTGATGGCACTTTTCTCAGCATACTCTTGGTTGTGAAGCGGTATTTGAACCATTGTTCTGCCCAATAGCGTCGAATCCATTGGATTCGGGTCTTGCGCTGACCATAATTCTCTTCAGGATCTGTTTTATACATTTCTGCCAGTTCATCAGGCAGATCTTTGGATGTTCCTCCACGTCGCTGTCTGCCCCCCTTCCTTGCTGCTGTTTCTGAAGCCATAAACCTTAACTTGGAAGGCTTCAAGACGTTCAAAGGCTTCAAAGTCTTCCTTTTGCTGGACCAACAGGAACTGGCTTCAGGAGAATTTATGTGATGCTGTAAGAATTCTGCAAATGAATGCAGACTATGAGAACCAAAGGATTCTCCCACGGACATGTGCCTGTGACAGCATTAAGGTGCGAGGGAAGGGGAAGAGGTCATGTGCATTCTCAGAAGATTTTGAAGATAAATCAGTTTAGAAGACATTGACCTCATCGTGCGAAGACATTCACTCATAGATAAGAAGTTGGTTCCAGATTTGTACGAATCCACAGATCAGTACAAGTGAGGAATCTAACTACTTTGTGAAGCACAAGTGAATATACTAGGCATGTTATGAGATGCAGTTTGAGAGAGATCTAGTTTGTGTGAGCAGAAACTGCTTGTGGTAGAAAGTGACAGATCAATAGGATCAACGGTGCTGTAAAAAGACAGTTTTATTTACCACACTGAGAACTGCTAGACGGAGCGAGAGATGAGGCCGAGCAGTTCACTCGTCCGTGCCCTAACTTGGCGACGGAGGAGACCTACGGCGACGGCGGAGAGGACGATGTCCGCAGTCGGCGTGAAGACAACGTCGGAGAGGTTGCGGCAGCGAAGCGCTTCGTCGCTGGCGTCGTCGAGAGCTAGCGGTGGCGCTAGGGTTCGTGCGAGGGTGGAACAAGAGATAGTTACCGTTGTGAGTGTGTATTTATAGGCACAAGGGCGGCACTGTGCTATTACACAGGTGCCCCTGGCGATTCGCATCTGAGGAACGCGTGGCCAGTTTTTGGAAGTTTGGGGTTTGTTCCACGTCCCACGCACGCCTGGATTGTCGGGTGGTCGTTCCTGCTTCTCCGGATTTTATGTGGAGGAATGAGCATTGAAAATAGACTTTATGGTTGTCTCTATATCTTCTGCTGACAAGGACGCAGTGAAGACATTCGACAGTTTCAATAGAATGCATATGACTTGGAGAGATAGAGTTTGAGATAGAAAGCATAGAGAAGTTGGGGTCCGATCACATTCACTTAGTTCAAAAGATTCAACACGAAGATATAGCTATAAGTGAATGCTGTAGAGGACAGAACACTAGCATATATATATATATAATCAACATAGTGAAGATAATCATGAAAATATGTTGAGTTCGAAGCCAAACCAAATGTGAAGACATTGCAAGGTAACGCCATGAGAGAAACACTTCAAAATAGAACGTTTGGTGGTGGCGTTACCCACCGTATAGGAAGTATTAGACCCAGACACGGCGCACAATTATCGTGGCACTCCGAAGTCAAATTCCAAATTAATGTATTCACACTTAGAATGTATGTCTTCACTGATTGAAGATATACTTCACTTCGTGTGTTGCACATCTAAGTCATCAATATGCATAAGGGTTAGGATGTGTGCCTGATCACAGGACATTTGAGGATTCCAGGATATTTAGCTCACACCATAACTTGCAAAACCTCTTCTCATCCAAGGGCTTGGTGAAGATATCTGCCAATTGCTCTTCAGTGTTGACGTGTATGATATCAATGTCTTCCTTCACAACATGATCTCTGAGAAAGTGATGACGAATTTCAATGTGCTTTGTCTTTGAGTGCTGAACTGGGTTGTTGGCAATCTTGATGGCGCTTTCGTTGTCGCAGTAAAGTGGCACTTGCTTCAGATGAATGCCATAGTCCTTGAGTGTTTGCTTCATCCATAGAAGCTGAGTGCAGCAAGATCCAGCAGCAATGTATTCAGATTCAGCAGTGGAGAGAGATACACAGTTCTGCTTCTTTGAAGACGAACATACAAGTGATCGTCCCAGAAAGTGACATGTGCCTGATGTAGACTTGCGATCAACTTTGTCACCAGCATAATCAGCATCCGAGAATCCAACCAAATCAAACTCTGAGCCCTTTGGATACCATAATCCTAAAGTTGGGGTGTGAGCCAAATATCGAAGAATTCGCTTCACAGCTAAGTGATGCGACTCCTTTGGTGCCGCTTGAAATCGAGCACACATGCAAACACTAAGCATAATATCTAGCCTAGATGCACATAAATAAAGTAAAGAACCAATCATGGAGCGGTATACCTTTTGATCGAACTCTTTACCATTGTCGTCAGGACCCAGATGATGTTTGGCTGGCATTGGTGTTGTGAAGCCTTTGCAGTCTTGCATACCGAACTTCTTCAGGCAATCTTTGAGATACTTCTCTTGAGATATGAAGATGCCATTGCGTTGTTGTCGTATTTGAAGACCAAGGAAGAACTTCAGCTCCCCCATCATGGACATCTGATATTGCTCTTGCATCATATATCCAAACTCTTCACTGTACTTCTGATTGGTGCAGCCGAAGATAATGTCATCCACATATATTTGGCACACAAACAGTTCACCATCATATGTCTTCGTGAAAAGAGTGGGATCTAGCAAACCAGGTATGAAGCCTTTGCTTTTCAGGAAGTATTTGAGTGTGTCATACCAGGCCCTAGGGGCTTGTTTGAGGCCATACAGTGCCTTGTTGAGCTTGTATACCATGTCAGGATGTTTTGGATTTTCAAAGCCAGGCGGTTGTGCAACATACACTTATTCTTCAATCTTGCCATTGAGAAAGGCACTCTTCACATCCATTTGATATAGAAGTATGTTATGATGATTTGCATAGGCCAGCAGTATGCGTATGGCTTCAAGCCTAGCCACGGGAGCAAATGTTTCATCGAAGTCAATGCCTTCCACTTGAGTATATCCTTGAGCAACGAGACGAGCTTTGTTTCTGACAACTTGACCATGCTCATCTTGCTTGTTGCGGTATATCCATTTGGTGCCTATTATATTGTGCTTCCATGGATCAGGACGCTTAACCAGTTCCCATACATTATTCAGCTCAAACTGTTGAAGCTCTTCTTGCATAGCTTGAATCCATTCAGGTTCCATGAAGGCTTCTTCAACTTTCTTGGGTTCTGATATTGAGACGAATGCGAAGTGCCCACAGAAATTTTCTAGCTGAGTTGCCCTTGAACGAGTGAGTGGACCAGGTGCATTGATGCTATCAATTATTCTTTCAATCTGCACTTCATTGGCAACATGAGGATGCACAGGGCGAAGACTTTGCTCTTGCTGTTTCGTGTTGTTGTTGGGAGGAATGTCTTCAGGCTGAGCATTGTCTTCATGTTGATCAGGTGCTGAGATGATAAGTTCTTCTTCAGGATGAGCTTCATAAGGTATAATCTCTCCAGTTCCCATTAGCTTGATTGATTCACTAGCTGGAATTTCATCTAGCACATTTGGCAGTTGCTCTCTTTGTGAACCATTTGTCTCATCGAACCGCACATCCACTGTTTCAACCACTTTGTAATGAAAGAGATTGAAGACTCTGTAGGAGTGCGAATCCTTTCCATATCCAAGCATAAAACCCTCATGTGCTTTTGGTGCAAACTTTGAGGTGTGGTGTGGGTCCTTGATCCAGCACCTTGCGCCAAATACTCTGAAGTAACTGACATTTGGCTTCTTGCTAGTTAGGAGTTCATAAGATGTCTTGTTCAGAAGCTTGTGAAGATAAACACGATTAATTGTATGGCATGTAGTGTCAATGGCTTCAGTCCAGAATTTTCTTGGAGTCTTGTATTCATCTAGCATCGTTCTAGCCATCTCAATGAGTGTTCTGTTCTTGCGTTCGACGACGCCATTCTGCTGTCGCGTGTACGGAGCTGAGAATTCATGTGTGATGCCCAAGGTATCAAGATATGTATCAAGGCCAGTGTTCTTGAATTCAGTGCCATTGTCACTTCTGATGTGCTTTATCTTGGCGCCGTAATTGTTCATAGCTCGATTGGCGAAGCGTCTGAAGACATCCTGCACTTCAGTCTTGTAAAGGATTATGTGCACCCAAGTATATCTAGAGTAATCATCAACAATGACAAAGCCATAGAGGCAAGCAGTAGTGGTAAAAGTTGAGTAGTGAGTGGGACCAAAAAGATCCATGTGAAGCAGTTCGAAGGGTCGAGTAGTGGTCATGATTGTCTTCGAGGGATGTTTTGCCCTCGTCATCTTCCCTGCTTCACAGGCACCGCATAAGTGATATTTCTTGAACTTGACGCCCTCGATGCCTATGACATGCTTCTTCTTCGCAAGGGTGTGGAGGTTCCTCATTCCAGCATGTCCAAGCCTCCGATGCCATAGCCAGCATTCTGAGGCCTTTGCTAGAAGACATACTGCAAGTTGTGGCCCTGCTGAGAAATCTACCACGTACAGATCATCTTTTCGATACCCTTCAAACACTAGAGACTTGTCAGATTCCATTAGTACAAGGCAACGATATTTTCCAAATATTACGACCATGTTCAAATCGCAAAGCATTGAGACAGACATTAAGTTGAAACCAAGGGATTCAACAAGCATGACTTTATCCATGTGTTGATCCTTTGAGATTGCAACTCTACCTAGACCCAATACCTTACTTTTGCCAGTGTCAGCAAATGTGATGTGGCTCTTGTCGGATGGACGTAAGGTTGAGTCCATAAGAAGGCTTCTTTTGCCAGTCATGTGATTTGTACACCCACTGTCAATAATCCATTCTGAAGACTTTGAAGACGCTGGTGTCGTACCCTACAGTGCAGTTAGGGGGATAGGCTTCACGAAGAGAATTGTGAAGCAAAAACATTTGACGAACCAGTGGGTTATGAAAACTTAGATCCAGATTAGGACTAATAGGGAGAGTAGCATGCGATTCAGGAACGAAGTACATAATGATGCCATTCGGGCATTTTATCTTGCGCCCTACAAGATTTTTAAGGTCCCCAGCAATAGCGTCAGACGATTTTGGTTTTCTGCTGAAGACCATTCCCTGCAAAAGAGAGTTAAGCCTTCTTAACCACCCACATCTTCAAGGGTGGCTTAGAAGCAATAAGTCTAAGTGCAGCATCTGAGAATTTTGGCTTTGAAGCCTTAGCAAACAGTCTTGCAGGTGGACAATAGTACTCATAAGAATAAGCAGAATAGTTCTTGGTCTTATGAACATAACGGTTTGATGAACCGCTCTCATATTCATATAACTGAGTATGGTCTCCCTGCAAAACATTTGCGTTAGTGCGACTCAGGTGAGTCCTCTGTTTGTATGAAGCCTTTGGACCGTATGAAGCCTTTGGTCTGAGGTTTGTCTTCTTCAAGTGAGGTGTCATGAAGACATTCACAGGAAGATTTTCCAGACACTTTTTCGGAACCCAGATCTTCTTCATAGGCGGTCCATTCCTGCAGTTAGTACCAATGTACCTGGCAAACACTTCACCATTCTGATTCTTAAACAGTATATAGTTTGCATCAAAGGATTCATCAATGATAATGGGGTTAGCACAAGTGAAGCCAGATAAATTGGATGGATCTTCTGAAGGTTCCTTTGCAGCAACCCACTTGGTTTTGGGGTACTGCTCAGGTTTCCAGTAAGAGCCATCTGCATTTATTTTCCTTACGAACCCAACACCCTCTTTCCTAGGGTTTCGGTTCAGAATCTACTTCTTGAGGACATCACATAATGTCTGATGTCCTTTAAGACTTTTGTACATCCCTGTTTCAAGCAATGTCTTCAACCTAGCATTCTCATCAGCAATAGCAGTGGTATCCTCAGCAGAGGGGTTAGTTACCACATCAATAGTTGAAGATATTGCAACAACAGTAGCAGTGGAACATTCAGCAACAGAAGTAGCATTATCACGCTCAATGCATTTAAGACATGGTGGTTCAAATCCTTCCTGGTCGGGACTGATCTGTTCGGCACGAAGTGACTCGTTTTCCTTTTGAAGATCTTCATGAGCCGCTCTCAATTTATCAAGTTCTTGCTTCCTTTGAAGATAATCATAGGAAAGCTTTTCATGAGTTGTTGAGAGAGTATCATGACGATCTTCAAGTTCCTGATACTTAACGTGAAGATTTTTTATGTCTTCAATTAAGGATTCAGATCGAGTCATTTCAGCACCCAACAGATCATCGCTTCTGTCTAACAGTTTTTGAATATGTTCCATGGCTTTCTGTTGTTCAGTTGCAATTTTAGCAAGTATTTTGTAACTGGGTTTTGAATCACAATCAGAGTCATCGTCACTAGATGTTTGATAGTGAGTAGTGCATTTGTTTACCTTGGCACCGCGTGCCATGAAGCAGTAGGTAGGAGTGGAGTAGTCCTTGTCATTTGCATCGGTGTCGGTGATGAAGTCATTGTCTTCAGTGTTGAAGATGGACTTGGCGACGTATGCTGTAGACAGACTTGCAATGCCAGAATCAGACTCCTCCTCAGACTCCACCTCTGCCTCCTCAGAAGCGGACTCCTCCTCTGAATCCATTTCCTTGCCAACAAACGCACGTGCCTTGCCAGATGAGCTCTTCTTGTGTGATGAAGACTTTGAGGAAGACTTGGAAGAAGACTTTGAGTATTTCTTCTTCTTCTTCTTGTCGTCAGAGTCATATTCCTTGCTCTTCTTCTTCTTTTTGTTCTCATTGTCCCACTGTGGACACTCAGAGATGAAGTGGCCAAGTTTCTTGCACTTGTGACATGTTTTCTTCTTGTAGTCATGAGCAGGAGCTTCATCATTCCTTGAACTTGATCGGGAAGACTTTCTGAAACCTTTCTTCTTCGTGAATTTTTGGAACTTCTTGACAAGCATAGCAAGTTCCCTTCCAATGGCTTCAGGATCATCAGAACTGCTATCAGATTGTTCTTCAGATGAGGAGACAGCTTTTGCCTTCAAGGCACGAGTTCGCCCATAATTTGGATCGTAGATGTCTCTTTTCTCCGAAAGCTGAAACTCATGTGTATTGAGCCTCTCAAGTATGTCAGGCGGATCGAGTGTCTTGAAATCAGGACGTTCTTGGATCATCAGGGCCAGGATGTCAAACGAACTATCAAGTGATCTTAGCAGCGTCTTGACGACTTCATGTTTGGTGATCTCAGTAGCGCCGAGGGCTTGAAGCTCATTTGTGATGTCAGTGAGCCGATCAAATGTGTGCTGGACATTCTCATTGTCATTTCGCTTGAAGCGGTTGAAGAGGTTGCGAAGAACGCTGATTCTCTGATCTCTCTGGGTTGAGATGCCTTCATTGACCTTGGAGAGCCAGTCCTAGACCAGCTTGGATGTCTTCAAAGCACTCACACGGCCATACTGTCCTTTCGTCAGATGACCATAGATGATGTTCTTGGCAGTAGAGTCCAGTTGAACGAATTTCTTGACATTAGCAGCAGTGACACCTTCTCCGGCCTTGGGAACACCGTTCTCGACAACATACCATAGGTCGACGTCAATGGCTTCAAGATGCATACGCATCTTATTCTTCCAGTAGGGATATTCAGTTCCATCGAAGACGGGGCACGCAGCGGAGACTTTAATTATCCCTGCAGTCGACATAGCTAAAACTCCAGGTGGTTAAACCGAATCACACAGAACAAGGGAGCACCTCGCTCTGATACCAATTGAAAGTGCGTTATGTCGACTAGAGGGGGGGTGAATAGGCGATTTTTATGAAAGTCTTCAAAACGTGGAAGTTATGAAGACAAACAGTAGAGATATGCCTATTACTATGCAGCGGAAGTTAGACTACACTAGGCAAGCCATGGTCAAGTATCAACAGAGTGAAAGCATAGTGACAAATAGTTGTAGTGTAATTAGGATCAGGTAGGAAGATACTATGAAGCCAAACAGATCATACACTCATGTTGTGAAGACAAAAGATAGAACAGACACGCAATGACTTCACAATGAGTGATCAGTAAGTAAAAGAAAGTGAAGATGAAACCAGTGACTCGTTGAAGACAATGATGTGTTGGACCAGTTCCAGTTGCTGTGACAACTGTACGTCTGGTTGGAGCGGCTAGGTATTTAAACCTTAGGACACACAGTCCCGGACACCCAGTCCTAAACACGCAGGTCAGGACACCAAGTCCTCACCGTATTCTCCTTGAGCTAAGGTCACATAGTCCTCGCCCAATCACTCTGGTAAGTCTTCAAGGTAGACTCCCAAACCTTCACAGACTTTGTTCACTGGCAATCCACAATGTCTCTTGGATGCTCTGAACGCGACGCCTAACCGTCTGGAGGATGCACAGTCCTCAAGTGTAATAAGTCTTCAGATCACTCAGACAAGAAGACTTAAGTGATGCCCAATTTACTCTGGCTCTGGGTGGTTAGGGCTTTCTCCTCGCTAGGAATTTTCTCTCAAAGGCTTCGAGGTGGGTTGCTCTCAAACGACAAAAGCCGTGCCTTGAAATCTGAGCAGCCAACCGTTTATGGTTGTAGGGGGTGGGCTATTTATAGCCACTTGGCAACCCGACCTGATTTGTCCGAAATGACCCTGGGTCACTAAGGAACTGACACGTGTCTCAACGGTCAGATTTCAAACTCTCATGGCAACTTTACTTGGGCTACAAGCAAAGCTGACTTGTCCGGCTCTGGACAAGATTCGCTCTCATTGTCTTCACTTGAAGACATAGGTTTTTGGTTTGGGCATCACTTCAGTCATTCTGACTGGTTCTCCTGGACCCCACTTAACAGTACGGTGGTTCCTATGACTCAACACAAAAGAAAAAGAACTATGAAAGATCTAAGTCTTCGAGCTCCATAGGCTTCATAACGTGTCTTCTTTTGTCATAGTCTTCAATGTGAATATCTTCATATACCACCTTTGACTTCAATGTCTTCATACATTTTTAGGGGTCATCTCTGGTAGTAAAACCGAATCAATGAGGGACTTCTACCTGTGTTATCCTGCAATTCTCACAAACACATTAGTCCCTCAACTAGGTTTGTCGTCAATACTCCAAAACCAACTAGGGGTGGCACTAGATGCACTTACACGCCCCCCTGACTGCTGGGATCCACCAGCTACATCTTCGCGGGCAAGGAAGTGCCTGACAGTCGGGACCCACCTGGTCAAAGCGTACGTAGCGTTGTCATTCTGTTCGCGAACGTGTACGTACATATATACTGGTGGATGTAGAGGCGCGCACGTGTCGTAGTAGAGGCGCGTACATGTCATAGTAGAGGCGCGCACGTAGCATGTACACGTACGTACAGCAGCTAGGGTGCAAGAAATAAAATACGGCCACGTATGTGTACATACAGGCGGGGTCTCGAACGCCTACTCGCGCATACGTATGGCCAGGGCTCGTGTACATGGCTGGATCGGAACGGAGAAACAGCGTCGTTGTCGTGTTCATGGGGAGGCAACGGAATGCGTCATGTTCATGGGGAGGCAACGGAATGCGTCATGTTCATCGGGAGGCAACGGAACGCGTGGGAGCCAACCGGCTGGGTCGGAACGGAATGTGTGGTCATGTTCATCGGGAGGGCTTGGACGGAACAGGGGATGGAAACGAGGCCTGGCATACCGCACAACGGAGGAAGCGGACCTCCTACGTTCGGAACGGGGTCCTGATGATCGAGAGGGGTCTGGCATACCGGAAAACGGAGGTCCGGACCTCCTACGGTCGAAACGGGGGTCCTGTTGATCGGGAGGGGTGTGGCGTACCGCAAGACGGATGAAACGGACTTGTGTTGGAGCGCTACGGTCGAAACGGGGGTCCTGTTCATCGGGAGGGGTGTGGCGTACCGCAAAACGGGACTCCACGGGATACTGTTCATCCCCACCGTCGACCTCCTCCAGCCTCCACGGGCTACCGTCGACCTCCTCCAGCCTCCATGGTCTTCCTGTTCATCCAGCCTCCACCGTGCGCTACTCCACCGCCTACTGTTCAACCACCCCTCCACGGGCACCCCCTCCACCGTCTACTGTTCATCCAGCCCTCCACACCACGGGGTCCTGTTCAACCACCCCTCCATGGGCACCCCTCCACCGTCTACAGTTCATCCAGCCCTCCACCACACCACGGGGTCCTGTTCATCCAGAGGCAACGCCACCGCTCACTGTTCATCCAAACCCCCCGCAACGCTCACTGTTCATCCCACTACTAGGGAAAAGCCTATACACAGAATTTTACCAGTAGCGCTGTACAAAATCAAGCGCTGCTGCTACTTAGTAGCAGCGCGCGTGAATAAACCGCGCTACTGCTATGACTTTAGCAGTAGCGCGTAGTAGCGAAAAGCGTTGCTGCTACGTTCGAACTGGGCGCACATGGCTAGCCCAACCTAGCAATAGCGCGTATAATGGCCCAGCGCTAATGCTAATCTCCTTAGCTGCAGCGCGCTTACGTGTAAAGCGCTGCTGCTAACGGAAATAAAATAAAGTGAAAAACAAGTAGAAAAGTAAATGAAAATGAAAGAAATAGAAAAAGGAGAAAGGGAAAAAATAAAATGTAAAGAAAAATAAAAGAAAAAGGGGAAAAAAGGAGAAAGGAATAGCAGTAGCGGGTTTCAGTAAACGCGCTATAGCTAACTTAGCTATAGCGCGTTTCCGGAAACGCGCTACCGTTACGTTTCACTTAAACAGCGGTTTCCCCCCACCCCGCCCCCCGGCCACGAATTCTTCCCCAAATCGTCCCTCGCCCTCGCCGCCGTCTCCTCACCGCCGCCGCCTGAGGCCGCCCTCAGCCTCACCGCCGTCGCGCGAGGCCGCCCTCAGCCTCACCGCCGCCGCCCGAGGCCGCCCTCAGCCTCACAGCCGCCCCCCAAGGCCGCCCTCCACGTCACCGTCGGCGCCCTCCACCTCACCGCCGCCCGAGCCCGCCCAGGACCGCCCTTGCCCGTGCCCGAGCCCGCCCTCTCCGCCCCTACCTCTGTCACCGAGCACCTCCCCGCCACCGTCTCTCCCCTCTCTGTAAGTCCCCCCCCCCTCCCCCTCACTCATCTCTCTCTGTATTTTCGAGAAAAAATTAGATGTTAATTAGATGTTTTTCAGTTAGGGCACTAGAGTTTTGGTAGGTTAATTAGGTTAGTAGTGCTGCTAGTAGTATTGGTATAGTAGGTTAATTAGGTGATGTTAAATGAATAACCTAAATGAATGAAATTAGTAGTTAACTGGAATTTTTTTCCTTTCATCATTACAGAGCACTAAAGTTAACTGAATTTTGTTCTATTAGTAGTTAAATGAATTTTCTTCTACACTGTTTGCACATGTGGTTGCTTGTGTATATTTGGACACTGTTTGCAGGGAATGATGCTTAGTGGCCTATGTTTTGCCGAAATGTTGATTCATTTCTTTTCCGGCAAATTTCAGGTTCTCGATTTGTCCACTTTTTAGCAAAGCTCATGCCGAAATTTTCCGTGAATTTTGGCATGACTTGTGCTACAAACTAGGACATATCGAGTGCCCGTGATTTGCCGCACCAGGAAGGAGTCAACATTCCTGCAAAACAATAGGCCTTTTTTATGTCATTATTCATTTTATTAGGTCTAGAATTAATTGACTAGATTTAATCATAGGAAACATGGCTAGCAACGATGAAGGACAGGGTTCTGGTGATTGCGACGACGCCTACCGGGCGGCAGACGAATTTTTTAGCCTTACCGATGATCAACCGATGTTATTGCTGGGCCCACCGGTGGCATCAGGGACTGAGACCGACACGCAGACCGGTGCTGAGACTGAGACCGGCGCTCAGACTCAGACCGGCATCGAGACCGGCGCTGAGACTGAGACCGGCGCTGCCTCGGGGAGCGGAGCCGGTGTAGAACCGAAAGCAAAGAGGCAACGGGTTCCTAACAAACTCAGGACTACTAGAGTGGTGGTTACGGAGGTGGACAACGGCAATTTTGAGCCAACGGCGCTCGAGGAAGCGTGTCGATGCTATGGCAATCAAATAGGCTGCATCGTACGGACAACCACCACCATCAACGATGAGAAACTACAGAAGATAGAAAATATGAGGAGCTCCCTCCTAAAGAAGTTTCACCAGATATTCTTGTTCCCGGGCCAGAATGAGAAGGATTATAAAGATCCAGATGAGGACCCGGCAATGAAGAAGATAAACAAACACGCCATGACCAAGTTTAGCGACGCGTTGGCCGCCTGGAAAAATCGAGTGAAAGCAAGGATCATCGACAAGAAGGAACCCTACTCTGAGATTGTAAAGGATAATCCGACAATCACGGAAGAGCTGTTTCAAATATTCAAGGAGGCTTGCGAGGCCGAAGATGCCAAAAAAAAGTCTAAGTACATGAAGGGGCTTCAAGAGAGGAACATTGGGAGCCACCACCTCGGAAGCCGTGGTTACGGCGGAAAGAGGTCCAAATGGGCCAAGGAGGACGCGGAAGTCGCGAGTCTGGGCATCCCAGACCCCTTGGCGGAGTTCACCGTCCCGCAGGAGCGTGACGTCCTTAGGGCCCGGCACCGTTGGGACCCAGTGAAAAAGGTTTACGAGACAACACCGGTCATTACGGAGTTCATGAGACTGCTGGTAATTTTAGTTTCTGATCAATTCAACTGCACACGTTAGTCATATTTGTAAACGATCGTTATGCCTTTTGCAGAGAGAGCAGCACAGGATTGCGGCCGAAAGTGACTCGCCGTCTGAGGCATTGGCGAGGCCCAAGTGGGACACTCTGTTCAACCGGGCGTTGAACATATTGAAACAACAACCGGTGGATACTCGATCGTCGTATAGACGCGTGCACGGTGTCGAAGACGGCGCCACGTGGAAGAAGTACTACCGTGAGACCACGGAGGAGAGAAAGGAAAGATGGAGGTTAAATGAAGAAAACATCGACAAGAGGGTTGAGATTGCGGTTGAGAAGAAATCAACTGAGACAGTCGCAACAGCGGTAGCTGCCGCAAAACAGGTGGCTTTAGATATTTCTACTACCTTGGTTCCGGCCATTTTCAATTGGACCAGGCAAAATCCAAAAAAAGATGCAGCGGACTTTCCCCTTGCTGACTTCTTGGCGGGGAGCAGCTCGACTAGCATTGCACCAGCACCTGCAGCTGCACCTGCTCCCGCACCGGCTCCCGCACCGGACGTGCTAGGCGGTGCTTCGTCTTTGGCTGAGCTCGACGCCCTCACGGTATCTGTCACACCGGCCCCCTTCAATATAAATGTATAATCTCTCGTTTTCGTTGCCTTTCGGATGTCTCACGTCGCAGACTTTTCTTTGCAGGCCAACGAAACCCCATGCACCATATTGTACACCATCAGCGACCAGAAGGTGGACGTGGGGAAGGTGACGATAATGGAGCCGAAGGAACCATTGTTCCACAGCCGGCCGATCCCCCCGAACGTCTTCAAGGTTTCCGTGGCCAGTGTCAAACCGGGCCACAAGAATTTGCCTCCTCCAGTACTACTGGGGGATGACGACGAGACACCGCGGCGGCTTGGTGATTGTTGCAATGCTGGGTGGGTCCTGTTGTGGCCAAAGATTCTGCTTCGTCTGGAGGCGGCCGGGAGCACACCCACGAGCACGCAGCCTCAGCAAGGTATGAACATCAACACCCCACCTACCCAATTATCGTCGGGTGTCGGGTTGGGTGAGAGCGGACGGGGTAAGGAGGAGGCTCCATTAGTCGCTGATGACGTCACCATGGATGAGGATGAGGACAACGATGGCGCTGCTGAACAGTATGTCTATACTGGCGCCTCCTTAGGGTTTGAGCGTCATGAGTCGGTGCCTGAATTGCCGTCTCAACATATTATGGACGACCTTCCGGTAGTAAAGAAGTTTAGGAAGAGAGCGAGGAAAGGCAAAAAAGTTGTTTCTATGATCCAGCTGCCTCAGCATCCTCGGCTTTAGGACCGTATAGATATCCCCGGTGCGGATAAATGGCATATCCCCGGTCAACCAATCCTACCTGCAATAGCGCTACGGGCCAGATTCGGCGATCTAAAGAGACTTCATGATGATGTGCTGCGGGTAGAGAAAGACCTCATCGCCTCGAAAGATCTAGGATACCCACTCTACGTGGTTAATGTTCCGTGGCAAATGTTGTACGTCGACAGCTTCCCCACGGATAAGTTCTTCCTCCGATTCGATTACATATTCGACATGTTTCACGTGAAGAAGCTGGATTTTACGTTTGTCCGTCTTTATGCCTTGCACATGAACTACATCATCGGGGTTGAGCAAATATCTCATATCTCTGTCGCTGACCCATACTACATGCACGAGGGCTTCTTGGGAGTCTGCGCAAATCACCATGAATACGCGAGGGATTACATCGTCAGTTTCATGCTCACCAATAAGGACAAGGGGGCGATTCTCGTGCCTTATCATCCCGTGTAAGTCATCCGCGCTGCTATCCTTCCTTCGATTTCAATCATTCATTTGCACGGTGGAGGCTAATTAATTTGAGGACTTATTTTGCGCAGCGGCGGGCGCGCCGTCCTCATCATCCTCTACCCCCGATTCTCCCACGCTCTTTACTTGGACTCGTCGAAGAACATTCACAAAAAGGATTACACCCACATCAAGGATGTTCTCGACAGTGCTATGTTTTACTACCAAGCAAGGGGTGGAGAGGTCAGGGACAAGAAGAGAAGGGGCGGCAGGGTCGCCTTCGGCCATAAGACCGACTTCTGCTGCATCCAGCAACCGAACGATTCTCTTAATGATGGATTCTATGTCCTACACCACATGCTGGAGTACAGACGGGATCACTAGAACCTTCGCATGTCACCTAGATCCGGCGATGCCCATATTCTGCAATGGGCAAAGGACATAGGAGATATCGAGGATCATCGACTTCGAGCTGAGTTCTATAACATCCAGCGCGAACTTGCCCAAATCATCATGAAGGAGGTCGTCGGAAAAACAGGGATGTTCTACGGAGAAGGACAAATGTTGCGGGAAGACGTCCGAACATGGATAGCCTCTCAGCGTCTCGACCTGAAGCCTTTCACTAGGCTCGGGGACTATCTCCCTGACTTGGATGGATGGAACGACATGTTGGAGTGATTGTCGATATATGACAATGTGTCCGTTAAGTCCATACTTTCTGTATGACAAAACTTTGAGTTATGCACGGTGAAACTTTATTTGTGATGTAATTAAACCGTCCTCCTCCTCGACTAGCGAAAATCACTCTAGTTAGGGCATTTTGGGGTACGATGAACTTTGTTATTTATGCTTATGATATGTTGTTTTTATTTTTTCCAAGTCTGTCTCTTTCTGTTGCTCAACTATATATGTTGCATATCATCGACTCATGTGATGATGCAGGTGCATAGATCATAGATGGCGAAGAAGTGCTATGCCAGGAGTATATATATGACAAGTGGCCGGAGTGTCAGGCCCTTCCGGTTTCCGAGCGACAGGCAGTAGTTAGTTTAGAGGTTCACGCTAATGCGAAAGAGGGATACGAACTCATGTTCTCAAAGTGATAGCTCTTCTCGCGTATATCATTGTTTAGATGGATGACGATGTATTTGCATATCATTCGAGACTTGTATCGCTATTTTCGAGATGATGACGAGAGACCACTTTGTGTTGGATGATGATTATGATGATGACATGATTTGATGAGACTAATTGTATGTATATGCTATGATTACATTTGTATGTGTATGATATGCTAAAGATTGTTGTATAAAGCCTATTCAAATACAAAACAAATACAAAACAAATATGCAGGAAAAAAACTAATAAATAAACTAGTAGTAGCAAGGGGGGAAATTTAGCAGTAGCGCCGCATTGTCAGTAGCGCGTCCCAGCAAACAGCGCTGCAGATAATATCAGTAGCGCCCTTTCCCAAAGAGCGCTACAGCTATTCATGTATAGCAGTAGCGTGGGACAACCGGCGCTACTGCTATACATTAGCTGTAGCGCCTTATTAGTAGCGCCGGTGCCCGCGCTACTGAGAGGCCCAAAACCCTCACTGCTGGTAGGCTTTTCCCTAGTAGTGTCCCAGAGACAGCATCGATCGGCTTCAGTTAGCAGCAGTAGCGAAGGAATCGCTCGATCGGGTTTAGTTAACAGCCATCGATCGATCGCTCGGGTTTAGTAACGCGTAGCCTGCAGTGCAATCGCTCGGGTTCAGTTAGAGCCCAACGCCTCGCTCGGGTTCAGTTAGAGCCAATGCCTCGCACACACGCGCGTACGTGTACGAGAGAAATGCGCATCGCTCGGCCCCGACCTCCCACCGTAACCGGGAACTCCCCGAAATTTTCCTCCCCCTCGCTTCTACCATGGTTTTTTCCGTCATGGATGGCCCAAAGAATGTCATGCAGCTGCGTCTCCGGCCCGCCCAGGACGAAAAGCCCATTTTCTCTCATGATTTTTTGTCATAGAAGTAGGAGCCCACCACATCTATGATGATACCGGGTTTTGTCACAATTATCGTCACAGAAGTGTCATATGTATGACAGAAAAAAAATCGTTCGGCCCAAAATTTCACGGATGTGTCTTTTTTTTGTAGTGAGCACAACTCATGTGGAGAAGCAAAAACTTAGGCTCAACCGATACTAACTGATAATTGTTGAAGAAGAAAGGTGGGATGCCTACCGGGGCATCCCCAAGCTTAGATGCTTGAGACTTCTTAAAATATTATCTTGGTATGCCTTGGGCATCCCCAAGCTTGAGATTTTCTATCTCCTTAGTTCTTCTCATATCACGATTTTCCTAAATCTCAAAAGCTTCATCCACACAAAACTCAACAAGGACTCGTGAGATAAGTTAGTATAAACCGATGCAAAAACCTTATCATTATCTACTGTAGCAAATCACTAAAATTATTATTCAACATTGCACACTAAATGCCTCTCCATATTTAATACTCCTATCCTCAAATAGAATCATTAAAGAAGCAAACATATGCAAACAATGCAAACATAACAGCAATCTGCCAAAACAGTATAGTGTGTAAAGAATGCAAGAGTATCAATACTTCCCTAACTCCAAACGTTATGAAAATCTAACATACTGGAGAAAATTTATCAGAGCTCATTTTTAAAAAAGTTTCAACATTTTATCACATTCTGACTTTCCTAGGGAATTTTTGCAACAGAGGTAAGCTTTCTGATTTGAAACAGCAACATGTAGACTTGCAAAATAAGCATGACAAAGGTTACACTTGACGTTTTTATTGAAATAAAAGATGAAAAAAATTCTTCTAAATAATAGCAAACAAATTATAACAAAATAAAGTGACGCTCCAAGCAAAACACATGTCATGTGACAAATGAAAACATAGCTTCAAGTAAGGCTACCGATAATGTTGAAGACGAAAGAGGGGATGCCTTCCGGGGCATCCCCAAGCTTAGTTGCTTGGATCTTCCTTGAATGTTACCTTGGGGTGCCTTGGGAATCCCCAAGCTTAGGGTCTTATCACTCCTTATTCTCCTCATATCGACATCTCACCCAAAACTTGAAAACTTCAATCACACAAAACTTAACGGAACAGTCTGTAGTAATTTGTACTCCAATCATACTTGTACTACTCCAAAAATTCTGAAAATTTCGGAAAACCTGTCTAATTTGTCTATTAATCTTCTGCAAAAATAATCAGTATTTTATCACGCTTCTGTTAAAAATGAGAATTATTTTCCTGAGTGCAAAAGTTTCTGTTTTTCAGCAAGATCAAATCAACTATCACCGTAAGCCATCCCAAAGGTCTTACTTGGCACTTTATTGAAACAAAAGCAATAAAACATGATTACTACAGTAGCCTGATCATGTGAACATGAAAAAATAGTAGGTAAAAGTGTTGGGTTGTCTCCAAACAAGCGCGTTGCTTTAATGCCTTTTAGCTAGGCACGATGATTTCAATGATGCTCACATAAAAGATAAGGATTGAAACATAAAGAGAGCATCATGAAGCATTTGACTAGCACATTTAAGTCTAACCCACTTCCTATGCATAGGGATTTTGTGAGCAAAAAACTTATGGGAACAAGAATCAACTAGCATAGGAAGGCAAAACAAGCATAACTTCAAACCTTTCAACATAAAGAGAGGAAACTTGATATTATTGCAATTCCTAAAAGCATACGTTCCTCCCTCATAATAATTTTCAGTAGCATCATGAATGAATTCAATAATATAACTATCACATAAAGCATTCTTTTCATGATCCACAAGCATAGAAATTTTCTTACTCTCCACATAAGAAAATTTATTCTCATCAATAGTAGTGGGAGCAAACTCAACAAAATAAGTATCATGTGATTGAAAATTAAAATCAGGATGACAAGTTTCATGGTTATCATTATTTGACATAGCATGCATGTCATAACCACAATCATCATAGATAGCAACTTTGTTATCATAGTCAATTGTAGCCTCATCCAAGATGGTGGATTCATCACTAAATTAAGTCATGACCTCTCCAAATCCACTTTCATCATTATAATCATCATAAATAGGAGGCTTCAGATGCAATCATTATAACAAATTTGCACATCAAATATTGGGGGACTAAAAGTATCATCTTCATCAAACATAGTATCCCCAAGCTTATGGCTTTGCATATCATTAGCATCATGGATATTCAAAGAATTCATACTAACAACATTGCAATCATGCCCATCATTCAAATATTTTGTGCCAAACATTTTATTGACTTCTTCTTCTAACAATTGAGCACAATTTTCCGAACCATCATTTTCAAGAAAGATATTATAAATATGATGAATAATATGATGCAACCTCAATTCCATTTTTTGTAGTTTTACTTTTACAAATCAAACTAGTGATAAAACAAGAAACTAGAAGATTCTATTGCAAGATCTAAATATATACCTTCAAGCACTCACCTCCCCGGCAACGGCGCTAGAAAAGAGCTTGATGTCTACTACGCAACTTTATTCTTGTAGATACGTGTTGGGCCTCCAAGGGCAGAGTTTTGTAGGACAGTAAGAATTTTCCCTCAAGTGGATGACCTAAGGTTTATCAATCCGTGGGAGGCGTAGGATGAAGATGGTCTCTCTCAAACGACCCTGCAATCGAATACAATAAATCTCTTGTGTCCCCAACACACCCAATACAATGGCAATTTGTATAGGTGCACTAGTTCAGCGAAGAGATGGTGATAAAATTATAATATGGATGGTAGAAATATATTTTTATAATCTGAATAAATAAAAACAGCAAGGTATCAAATAGTAAACGGGCACAAAAACAGTATTGCAATGCTTAAAATGAGGCCTAGGGTTCGTACTTTCACTAGTGCAATCTCTCAATAGTGCTAATATAATCGGATCATATAACCATCCCTCAACATGCAACGAAGAATCACTCCAAAGTTCCTAGCTAGCAGAGAACATAAGAAGGAATTGTTCGTAGGGTACAAAACCACTTCAAAGCTATTCTTTCCGATCAATCTATCCTAGAGTTCGTACTAAAATAACACGAAGCTATTCTTTTCGATCGATCTAACCAAGAGTTCGTACTAAAATAACACCAAAGCAAATTGAGATTCATAATATTCAATCCATCACAAAGAACATCAAAGAGTGCCCCAAGATTTCTACCGGAGAAACAAAGACAAGAACGTGCATCAACCCCTATGCATAGATTACCCCAATATCACCTCGGGAATCCGCAAGTTGAGTGCCAAAACATATATCAAGTGAATCAATACGATACCCCATTATCACCACTCACCATGAGTATTCAATTGCAAGACGTATATCAAGTGTTCTCAAATCCATAAAAGTATTCAATCCGATAACAACGAAATCTCAAAGGGAAAAACTCAATTCATCACAACAAGATAGAGAGGGGAAAACACCATATGATCTGACTATATTAACAAAGTCCGCGATACATCAAGATCGTGACATATCAAGAACACGAGAGAGAGAGAGAGATTAAACACATAGCTACTGGTACGAACCCTCAACCCCGAGGGTGGACTACTCCCTCCTCATCGTGGTGGCCGCCGGGATGATGAAGATGGCCACCGGAGATGATTCCCCCTCCGGCAGGGTGCCGGAACAGGGACTAGATTGGTTTTCAGTGGCTACAGAGCCTAGCGGCGGTGGAACATCTGATCTAGGTTAACCCCTGAGGGTTTTGGAATTTTTGGGAATTAATAGGGTAAGGAGGGGGTGCGGGAGGCCACCGAGGTGGGCACAACCCACCTGGGAGCGCCTGGGCCCCCAGGTGCCCCCTGGTGCGTTGTGCCCCCTCGGGGCACCCCCCCCAGGTGCTTCTCTGGCCCATCCTGGGTGTTCTGGTCCATTAAAATTCTCCAAAAAGTTTCGCGGTGTTTGGGCTTCGTTTGATATTGATTTTCTGCGATGTAAAAACAAGCAAAAATGGCAACTGGGACTGGGCACTAGGTCAATAGGTTAGTCTCAAAAAATGATATAAAGTTGCTATAAAATGAGTCTAAAACATCCAAGAATGATAATATAACAGCATGGAATGATCAAAAATTATAGATACATTGGAGACGTATGAGCCTCACACAACGGCCTTGCCAAGTCGTCACAAGGGTGGCTGCTACCTCTTGACCATGCGCTGGTTTTCCCTTGAAGAGGAAAGGGTGATGCAGCAAAGTAGCGTAAGTATTTCCCTCAGTTTTTGAGAACCAGGGTATCAATCCAGTAGGATATAACACGCAAGTCACCTAGTACCTGCACAAACAATCAAGAACCTCGCAACCAACACGATAAAGGGGTTGTCAATCCCTTCATGGTCACTTGCGAAAGTGAGATCTGATAAAGATAGTAAGGTAAATATTTTTGGTATTTTTGTTGTATAGATTGCAAAATAGTAAACAAGATTCAATGTAAATAAAAGAGATGCAATATAATAAGAAAGAGACCCGGGGGCCATAGTTTTCACTAGTGGCTTCTCTCATGATAGCAAGTGTTACGGTGGGTGAACAAATTACTGCCGAGCAATTGATAGAAGAGTGCATAGTTATGAGAATATCTAGGCAATGATTATGAAATATAGGCATCACGTCTGTGTTAAGTAGACCAAAACGATTCTACATCTACTACTATTACTCCACACATCGACTGCTATCCATCATGCATCTAGAGTATTAAGTTCATAGGATAAACTTAATGACATGATGCGCTCATGATGTAGAGGGATAAACTCAAGCAATATGATATAATGCCCATCTTTTTATCCTCGATGGCAACAATACAATATGTGCCTTGCTGCCCCTACTGTCACTGGGAAAGGACACCACAAGATTGAACCCAAAGCTAAGCACTTCTCCCATTGCAAGAAAGATCAATCTAGTAGGCCAAACTAAACCGATAATTCGAAGAGACTTGCAAAGATATCAAATCATGCATATAAGAATTCAGAGAAGAACCAAATATTGTTCATAGATAAACTTGATCATAAATCCCCAATTCATTGGATCTCGGCAAACACACCGCAAAAAATATTCCATCGAATAGATCCCCAAGAACATCGAGGAGAACTTTGTATTGAGAACCAAAGAGAGAGAAGAAGCCATCTAGCTAATAACTATGGACCCGAGGGTCTGTGGTAAACTACTCACACATCATCAGAGAGGCTATGGTGTTGATGTAGAAGCCCTCCATGATCGAATCCCCCTCCGGAAGATCATCGGAAAAGGCCCCAGATGGGATCTCATGGGTACAGAAGGTTGCGGCAGTGGAAAAGTGGTTTCGTGGCTCCCCTGATGTTTTTAGGGTATAAGAGTATATATAGGCGAAATAAGTACGTCGGTGGAGCTCCATGGGGCCAACGAGGGTGGGGGCACGCCTACCCCCCTGGGCGCACCCTCCTGCATCGTGGAAGCTTCTTGGAGTTCCAAACTTCAACTCCAAGTCTCCTGGTTTGTGTTTGTTCCAAGAAAGATCTTTGTGAAGGTTTCGTTCCAATATTCCTTTTCTACGAAACACTAAAATAGGCAAAAATAGAAAGTGGCACTGGGCCTCCGGTTAATAGGTTAGTCCCAAAAATAATATAAAATTGCATATTAAAGCTCATTAAACATCCAAAACCGATAATATAATAGCATGGAACAATAAAAAATTATAGATACGTTTGAGATGTATCAGTGGCCAAGTCGTGCTTCTGCTCTCTCGAGAGGGTCTCCCACAATGCACTAGAGCTTGTCATCATGGTGGAGGTGGTGCACGGAGGAGGATATGAAGCGGGATAGTGGTGTGGTACGGTTTCGGTGCCGGGCGAAGCCTTGTTCAGATAGCGGATGTCGTGTAGAACAAGCCGCGGGGTGTGTCAATGCCCATGCCAGACTTGGTTTCTCGGTTGGCGTGCATGTTTAATGTTGGTAGGTGGATGGATGGGCTAGTAGTTTGCATGCGGTAGATATGGGTCATGTCATGTCCACTCACGTCGCTCTGGTGTTGAACATGTCCGGAGACCAAGACGCAGCATGGGCGGCGCTCTCGACCGACATGCTTGTTCAATGCCGAAGCGACATGATAGGTCGCTTCTGCTCTGGGCCACCATGAATGTGGCGTCGGCACCCTCGAGTAGCTTGAATGCATGGCAACCACTTCGCTCAAGAGAGCGCGCGGGAGAGGATATTGGGTAGGTCTGGGGTGTCAGATGTGTGCGTGGAAGCGGTCCGGACGCCCACAAAGCCCCTCGGTTTGCTTTCAATTTTTGGAAAAACAGACGTACTGCATTGGATGGCAACACGTCTAGACCACCCAGTCCGGATGGATGTAGGCGGTTTGAGGGTCAGAATTGGAGATGCCCTGGTAGAACATCACTCTCTTAACATAGCTTTTTTAGATATTTGGAAAACTTCAAAACATAGTTTTCACGTGGTTTCATCCTAACTTTCTTTCCACTTGTTGGTATTCTATCATTATTGATTACGTGTCTGTTGGGAAGCAAGCTATTGTGATTAGGCTATCACTGGTGCAGTGAGCAAAATAATTTGTAACGAGCAAGTAACGATAACAGTAAATAAAGTGAAGCAAGGTAGCCCAATCCTTTTGTGGCAAAGGACATGCCAAAATGGCCTCTTATGATAAGCAAAGCGTTCTTGAGGGCACACTGGAATTTCATCTAGTCACTTTCATCATGTTGGTTTGATTCATGTTCGTTACTTTGATAATTTGATATGTGGGTGGACTGGTGCTTAGGTGATGTTCTCACTTGAACAAACCTTCTACTTATGATTAACTCCCTCACAAGCATCCACAACTACGAGAAAAGTATTAAGATAAAATCAACCATAGCATTAAACTTTTGGATCCAAATCGGTCCCTTACAAAGTAGCGCATAAACTAGGGTTTAAGCTTCTGTCACTCTAGCAACCCATCATTTAATAACTACTCCACAATGCATTCCCTTAATTAGGACCAAATATGGTGAAGTGCCATGTAGTCGATGTTCACATGACACCACTAAGGGAATCACAACATACATATCATCAAAATATCGAAGACATATCAAGTTCACATGATTACTTGCAACGTGACTTCTCCCGTGACCACAAGAACAAAAGTAACTACTCACAAATGATAATCATGATCAAGATCAGAGGGGTATTGAATAGCATAATGGATCTGAACATATAATCTTCCACCAAATAAACCATATAGTAATCAACTACAAGATGTAATCAACACTACTAGTCACCCACATGTACCAATCTAAGGTTCCGGTACAAAGTTTGAACACAAGAGATGAACTAGGGTTTGAGAGGAGATGGTGCTAATGAAGATGTTGATGGATTGCCCTCCCAAAGATGAGAGGGTTGTTGGTGATGACGATGATGATGATTTCCCCCTCCGGGAGGGAAGTCCCCCAGCGGAATCGCTCCGCCGGCGGGCAAAAGTGCTCATGCCCAAGTTCCTCCTCGAGACGACGATGCTTCGTCCCGAAAGTCCCCCTCTGATTTTATTTCTAGGTCAAAATGACCTATATACCACAAGATGGGAACCGGAGGTGGGTCGGGGAGGGTACGACCCACCAGGGTGCACCTGGGGGCCCAGGCACGCCCCGGTGTCTTGTGATCACCAGGGTGGGCCACTCCGGTAGTTATTTGCTCCAATATTTTTCATATATTCCAAAACAATTCTCGATAAATTTTCAGCTCATTTGGAGATGTGCAGAATAGGTAACTCTGATGTAGCTTTTTCAGGTCCAGAATTCCAGCTGTCGGCATTCTCCCTCTTTGTGTAAACCTTGCATATTATGAGAGAAAAGGCATTAGAATTAGCCCATAAAGCACTATTATGCATAAAACATTATAAATAATAGTAGGAAATCAAGATGCAAAATGGACGTATCAACTCCCCCAAGCTTAGACCTCGTTTGTCCTCAAGCGAAAACCGAAATTGAACAACATGTCTACATGCTTAGAGAGAGAGAGAGGTGTCGATAAAAACAAAATACAGACATAGAAGCATCATGCATATTATTATAACAACAACAAACTTTAACATATAACTTCTCATGCACAAGTAACAATTCGTCACAACATTGAAGTATACAACATAAACTCTATTGAAAACCAACAAACTATGTTCCCAGTCAACTTTGCAACTACAATTCATCATCTTTTCAGGAAGGGTCTCGTATCGGAGCCTTTTGGCAAGTCCACATACTCAACCATCATATAATCTTCTATTATTGCTAAAACTCACAGCATACTGATGAACAAAAATTTTCAACGGGACACATAGAAAGATAGGGGCTTATAGTTTCGCCTCCCAACGTATTCACCTCAAGGGTAATGTCAACAATAATAACTCATTCCCACTCATATCCAACTGGATATATGTGCCTATATCTTTCCTCATCACATGATTCTTGCAAAAAGAGAAAATAAAAAGGAATAGGGAAGAGTACTTTGACTCTTACATAAAAGTAAATGCATAAAAGTAAAAGATAGGCCCTTCACAGAGGGAAGCAGAGGTTATCATGTGCTTTTCGGTTTGTATGCTCAATCTCTTAGTGGAAAAGAACACCACGTTATATTGCCCCTTATGATAGCAACCTTTATTATGCAGTCTGTCGCTTTTATTATTTTGCCATCACAAGTTCGTACAACGCTCAATTTTCTCTTACACTAAATGATTCAACACATTTAGAAGCAATTTTTATTGCCTTATTGCACCGATGAAAACTTACTTGAGGAATCTTACTCAATCCATAGGAAGGTATGGTGGACTCTCAAAACAAGATTTTGGGTTGAAGGGTTTTTGGATGCACAAGTAGTATCTCTACTTAGTGCAAAATTTTTGGCTAGCAAACATCTTGAGCAAGCACCACATGTTAAAGGATCTATGACATATAACTTCTATGTGAATATGAACAAATATAAATCATTACGCTGTCTTCCTTGTCCAACATCAACAATATTGACACACAATATTTAATGGGAGCTCACAATCATAAAAGATGTCCAAGATAGTGTATTTGCATGTGAATCTTCTCTTCCCTTATTAATTCTTTCATGAATTGCATCGTTGACCAATGCTATGTTTATCAATCTCCAATAAATTTTACCACTTATACTTTTCCTTATGTGATGTCATTACTTACCATAAGATTATCATATGATCTTTTTAATTTATTTTCCTTTCTTTTTGTTGGAACAAAAGAGTAAAGAAAACAAAACTCAAACTACTCTTTATTATATATCTCGTACACGATTACATAGATAGATAGATCACTAAGAAAACACTCGAAAATAGATTGAACTAAATTTTTATTCCACTAAATCAAAAGATAACTAAAGATCGACCTAAGATAAATCAAAGCAAAGATAGTGGTGGTGATACGATGTCGGGGCACCTCCCCCAAGCTTGGCACAAGCCAAGGCGAGTGCCCAAACCATGCACTCAAGTCTCCTTTGGTGATGAAGAAGGAGGTGGTGATGATGAGGTAGCGTGAGTGTTCTTCTTCCTCAGCTTATGCTTGAGGATGAAATTTTCCTCCTTCAAGTCACCGATCTCCTGCTCAAGCTTTAATATCTTTTTGCAAAAAAATTCTCGTTTTCCTGCAAGAGATGAAAAGGGATAAACTGGATCTTATGTTTATTTGCTTTATTGGGGAGACTTGACTTCTTGAATTCCACGTGCATGTCCCCAGGTTGGGGTAATGGAACTTCATCTTCATCTGAGCTTGTCTCTTCTTTCCCTTTTGTATCATAGTCTTCTTATTCCTCCATGGTCCAACCATAGTGTTCCACATCTCCGTAAGCCTTGGGGTTTGCAATGTAATTAGCGACATATCTCTCACCCTCTGAATCTTGAGATGACATATTTTCTGATCTGCAAGAAAGACAGCAAGAAATAAGAACATAAGGTTTCTTCCACGATACGGTGGCCAATACGTTCGGGGGGTATATTAAGATTTTTTTTATCCTGGGAAACAAGCAAAACGAGGGGCAAACAGAGTCGGGAAGGTTCCCGAGGTGGGCACAACCCACCTGGGCGCGCCAGGCAAGCCAGGCGCGCCCTGTCTTGTGCCTTCCTTGGTTGCCTTCCTGGTTGTTTCTTATTTTCCTAATTTTTGTAATATTCCAAAAATGACAGAAAATATTTTTGAGGATTTTTTGGAGTCCATTTACTTACCGTATCACATACCTCCTCTTTTTCACGATTCTGGAGTGTTTTGGAAGCTTTCTTTTATGTGTTCCTCTGGTGTCATGGTTTGAATAATGTTGCTTTCAACATTAATAGGCTTACCTGAGATATAGTGATTAATTATTTGCCCATTGACCACCTTCGGGTTAGTACCTTCGGCATTATTTATTTTGATAGCTCCAGAACGATAGACCTCTTCAATAATATATGGTCCTTCTCATTTGGAGAGAAGCTTTCCCGCAAATAATCTAAAACAAGAGTTGTACAAAAGAACATATTCTCCAACTTTGAATTCCCGCTTTTGAATTCTTTTGTCATGCCATCTTTTAACTTTTTCTTTAAATAATCTGGCATTTTCATAAGCTTGGGTTCTCCATTCATCTAGTGAGTTAATATCAAATAACCTCTTTTCACCGGCAAGTTTGAAGTCATAGTTAAGTTCTTTAATTTCCCAATATTCTTTGGGTTCTAACTCAGGAGGCAAATGACAAGCCTTTCCATAAACCATTTTGTAGGGAGACATACCCATAGGATTTTTATAAGCTATCATGTAGGCCCAAAGTGCATCATCCAATTTCTTAGACCAATTCTTTCGGGACCTATTGACAGTTTTTTGTAATATTAATTTTATTTCCCTATTGCTAAGTTCAACGTGACCACTAGATTAGGGATGATAGGGTGATGCAGTTCTATGGTTGACATCATGTTTAGCAAGCATTTTACGGAAGGCACCATTAATAAGGTGTGAACCACCATCGGTCATTAAATATCTAGGGACTCCAAACCTTGGGAAAATAACGTCTTTAAGCATTTTAATGGAAGTGTTATGATCAACACTACTAGTTGGAATAGTTACCCAGTTAGTAACATAATCAACAGCAACCAAAATATGAGTATACCCATTAGAGGAAGGAAAAGGTCCCATGTAATCAAAACCCAAAACATCAAATGGTTCAACAGCAAGTGAATAATTCATAGGCATTTCCTGACGCTTACCGATATTACCAAATCTTTGACATTCATCACAAGATAAAACAAACATACGGGCATCCTTGAAGAGAGTAGGCCAATAAAAAACCAGATTGCAATACCTTGTGAGCAGTTCTATCTCCCGCATGATGTCCTCCGTAAGCTTCAGAATGACATTTCTGTAGGATTTGTTCCTATTCATGCTCAGGTACACAACATCTAGTAATACGATCTACTCCTTCTTTATAAAGATGTGGGTCATCCCAAAAGTAATGTCTTAAATCATAGAAGAAAATTTTCTTTTGTTGGTAAGTGAAACTAGGTGGTATGTATTTAGCAACAATATAATTAGCATAGTCAGCATACCAGGGAGTGTTATGAGAAACATTTATTGTAGCTAATTGCTCATCAGGAAAACTATCATCAATAGGTAGTGGGTCATCAAGAATATTATCTAACCTCAACAAGTTATCAGCTACGGGTTTCTCAGCTCCTTTCCTATTAGTAATATGTAAATCAAATTCTTGTAGCAAGAGAACCCACCTAATGAGTTTAGGTTTAGCATCTTTCTTTTCCATAAGATATTTAATAACAGCATGATCACTATGAACAATTACTTTGGAATCAACAATATAAGATCTGAATTTATCACAAGCAAACACAACTGCTAACAATTCTTTTTCAGTAGTAGCATAATTTCTTTGGGCACTGTCTAGGGTTTTACTAGCAATAATGGATAACATTTAATTTCTTATCAACTATTTGTCCTAGAACAACACCAACAGCATAATCACTACCATCACACATGATTTCAGAAGGCAAGTTCCAATCAAGTCGTTGAGCAATAGGTGCAGAAGTTAAGGCTTTCTTAAGTGTTTCAAAAGGCTTCGACACAATCATCATAAAAAATAAATGGAACATCATTTTGTAAAATATTTGTAAGAGGCCTAGAAATTTTATATAAGTCTTTAGTAAACCTCCTATAGAAACCAACATGACCGAGGAAACTACGAATACCTTTAATATCTTTAGGACATGGCATTTTCTCAGTTGCATCAACTTTAGCTTTATCCACCTCAATACCTTGTACAAAACATTTATGCCCCAAGACAATACCTTCATTAACCATAAAGTGGCACTTCTCCCAATTCAATACAAGATTAGTTTTCTCACATTTCTGCAAAACTCAATCAAGGTTGCTCAAGAAATCATCAAAAGAAGTTCCATAAGTAGAAAAATCATCCATGAAAACCTCAACAATCTTTTCACAAAAATCATAGAATATAGTAGTCATACATCTTTGAAAGGTAGCAGGTGCATTACACAAACCAAAAGGCGTACGTCTATAAGCATAAGTTCCAAAAGGGAAAGTAAAGGTGGTTTTCTCTTGATCAGGTTGTGAAACAGGTATTTGAGAAAAACCAGTATATCCTATCCATCAAGAAAGCAAAAGTGTGTGTGCTTAGGTTGCCTTTCTAGCATTTGATCAATAAAAGGCAGAGGGTGATAATCTTTTCTAGTAGCTTTATTTAACTTTCCGAAATCAATTACCATTCTATAGCCAGTGACAATTATTTGTGGAATAAGTTCATTTTTATCATTAGGAACAACAGTAATACCTCCTTTCTTAGGGACACAATGAACGGGACTTACCCATCTACTATCAGCTATGGGATAGATTATATCTGCTTCCAGAAGCTTTAATATTTTAGTTCTTACCACTTCTTTCATTTTAGGATTTAGACATCGTTGATGATCAATAACGGATTTAGCATCAAGCTCCATAGTAATCTTGTGCTAACAAAGAGTGGGACTAATGCCCTTAAGATCATCAAGAGTATATCCAATGGCAGCATGGTGCTTCTTCAGAATTTTCAATAATCTTTCTTCTTCATGCTCTGAAAGGTTAGCACTAATAATAACATGATATATCTTTTTCTCATCTAGATAAGCATATTTTAAAGTGTTAGGCAGTTGTTTTAATTCAAACACAGGATGACCTTTAGGTGGAGGAGGACCTCCTAGAGTTTCAATAAGCAAATTGTGTTTTAGCAGGGTTCGTTGTTCAAAGAAAATTTTATCTATTTCATTTCTTTCATGCATATGCATATCATTTTCATGGTCTAGCAAATATTGTTCTAGTGGATCGGTAGGAGGCACAACAATAGAAGCAAGACCAATTATTTCATCCTTATTAGGTAATTATTTTTTATGGGGTTGTCTACTAAACTTAGAGAAATTAAACTCATGAGACTCATTACCAAGCTAACACTAACAATTTGTTTTTCACAATCTATTTTAGCATTCGCGATGTTCATGAAAGGTCTACCAAAGATAATGGGACAAAAATCATCTTGTGGGGGAACCAAGAACTAGAAAATCAGTAGGGTATTTTATTTTCCCACACAATACTTCAACATCTCTAATAATCCCAAGTGGTGTGATGGTGTCTCTGTTAGCAAGTTTAATAGTAACTTCTACGTCTTCTATTTCAGCGGGTCTTATGTCATAATTTCTTGATATAAGGTAAAAGGAATAGCACTCACGCTAGCACCTAAGTCACATAAACCATGATAACAATGATCTCCTATTTTAACTGAGACAACAGTCATGCCAACAACAGGTCTATGTTTATCTTTTTCATCGGGTAGAGCAATTCTAGCAGCATCATCACAAAAGTAAATAACGTGCCCATCAATATTTTTTGCCAGGAGATCTTTAACCATAGCAACACAAGGTTCCACTTTAATTTGTTCAGTAGGTTTAGGTGCTCTAATATTACTACCTTAGCATGTTCCTTTATCATAACAGGGAAGGGTGTTTTTTCAATATAAGAACTAGGCACAACTGGATCAACATTGTAATAATAGTTTCATCTTTAACTCTGACCGGTTCTTTAATTTGTTCTTTAATAGGGGGATGATATTTAAAACACTTCTTCTTAGGGAGATCAACATGAGTAGTAATATGTCCCCAACGTATCTATAATTTTTGATTGTTCCATGTTGTTATATTATCATTCTTGGATGTTTTATAATCATTTTATATCGTTTTTTGGTACTAACCTATTGACATAGTGCCAAGTGCCGGTTGCTGTTTTTGCATGTTTTTTACATCACAGGTAATCAATAACAAACGGAGTCCAAACACAACAAAACTTTTTGTGGATTTTTTTGGAGCAGAAGACATCCAATGGGTCGGAGAAGCGCCTGGGGGGTGCTCCGAGGGGAGCACAACCCACCAGGGCGCGACTGGAGGGTCGTGCCCACCTTGGGTGCCCCCGGACCACCTCTTTGCTCTATAAATACCCCAATATTCCAAAAACCCTAGGGGAGTCGACGAAAATCAATTCCAGCCGCCGTAGAGTCTAGAACCACCAGATCCAATCTAGACACCGTCACGGAGGGGTTCACCACTTCCATTCGTGCCTCTCCGATGATGTGTGAGTAGTTCTTTGTAGACCTTCGGTTCCGTAGTTAGTAGCTAGATGGATTCCTCTCTCTCATATGATTATCAATACAATGGTCTCTTGGAGATCCATATGATGTAATTCTTTTGAGGTGTTTTTGTTGGGATCCGATGAACTTTGAGTTTATGATCAGATCTATCTCTTTTTATCCATGAAAGTTATTTGAGTTTCTTTGATCTCTTATATGCATGATTGCTTATAGCCTCGTATTTCTTCTCCAATATTTGGATTTTGTTTGGCCAACTTGGTCTATTTATCTTGCAACGGGAAGAGGTGCTTTGTAGTGGGTTCGATCTTACGGTGCTTGATCCCAGTGACAGAAGGGGAACCGAAGTTTCATCACTGAGGGAAATACCTACTGCCATTGTGCTGCATCATCCCTCCCTCTTTGGGGAAATACCGACGTAGCTTCAAGCCGCATCAAGTAGCAAAAGATTCACAAAAGGAGGCTACTATCTCAGAGTCAAGTCCATATTTAGTGCTAAACTTGTGAAAAGCATCGGTATTCATAAAAGATTTACACAATCAAACTCAAGCTTAATACCTGACTCTTTACCTTTGTCGAGTTCCCACTCTTCAGAGTTGCGTTTAATTCTTTCTAAAAGATCCCACCTAAATTCAATAGTATTCTTCACAAAAGAACCAGTACAAGAAGTATCGAGCATGGATTGATCATCACGAGAAAGCCGAGCATAAAAGTTCTGAACAATAATTTCTCTCAAGAGCTCTTGATTGGGGCATGAATATCACATTGAATTAAGCCTCCCCCAAGCTAGAGTGGTACTTTATCCTTCACGAGGCCAAACATTATATATTATATATATAAATATATATATATATATATATATATATAATTCCGATCACGATGAACTAGATGCATAGGTAGGATAATTGTTTTGGTGAAATTCCAATTTCAATCGATTCTAGTTCCAAGATCCAATATCATCGCATAGCCTATACCATGTCAGTGCTTTTCCCTTCAAACACAAAGGAAAAACCTTCTTGTTAGCTTCATCTCCAGATAAACCTGCAAGCTTAAATAATCCAAAATTTTCATCCACATATATCAAGTGCATATCAGGATGTTCAGTTCCGTCTCCTACATAAGGATTAGCTAGCAGTTGTTCTATCATACCCGAAGGGATTTCATAACCAATATTTTCAGTAGGTTCAGTAGGTTGAGGGGCAACTAATTGTGGTTCCGGTCTAGGTGAAGATACCCCGAACAAACCCCTCAAAGGATGATTCTCCATAGTAACAAGTAACAATAAATTTTAGCACATAGTAATAATTTTTCCTTACCCATTTTCACTTACCAAGAGTGCTTCACTCCCCGGCAACGGCGCCAGAAAAGAGTCTTGATGACCCACAAGTATAGGGGATCAATCATAGTCCTTTCAATAAAGAAGAGTTGTTGGGAAATGCAGTATTTCAAAAAAAATCCTACGATCATGCAAGATCTATCTAGGAGATGCATAGCAACGAGAGGGGAGAGTGTGTCCACGTACCCTTGTAGACCGAAAGTGGAAGCGTTAAATAACGCGGTTGATGTAGTCGAACGTCTTCGCGATCCAACTGATCAAGTACCGAACGCATGACACCTCCGCGATCTGCACACGTTCAGCTCAGTGACATCCCTCGTACTCCTGATCCAGTTGAGAGCGAGGGAGAGTTTCGTCAGACAGATGGCGTGATGACGGTGATGAGGAAGTTACTGACGCAGGGCTTCGCCTAAGCACTACAACGATATGACTGAGGAAGAAATCTGTGGAGGGGGCACCGCACACGACTAAGACAACTGTCAACTTGTGTGTCCATGGGGTGCCCCCCTCCCCCATATATAATGGAGTGGAGGAGGGGAGGGTCAGCCCTCTCTATGGCGCGCCCCAAGGGGGATTCCTACTCCTAGTAGGAGTAGGTTTCCCCCCTTTCCCTAGTTGGAGTAGGAGAAGAAGGAAGAGGGAGAAGGAGAGAAGGAAAGGGGGGTCGTCCCCCTCCCTAATTCAAATTGGGCTTGGGGGGGTGCCCCCACTTGGCCGCCTCCTCCTCTCACCCACTATGGCCCATTAAGGCCCATTGACTCCCCGGGGGGTTCCGGTAACCCCCCGGTACTCCGGTAATTGCTGGAACTTATCCGAAACCATTCTGGTGTCCAAACATAGCCTTCCAATATATCAATATTTATGTATCGACCATTTCGAGACTCCTCGTCATGTCCGTGATCATATCCGGGACTCCAAACTACCTTCGATACATCAAAACACATAAACTCATAATACCAATCGTCATCGAACGTTAAGCATGCGAACCCTGCGGGTTCGAGAACTATGTAGACATGACCGAGACTCATCTCCGGTCAATAACCAATAGCGGAACCTAGATGCTCATATTGGTTCCTACATATTCTACGAAGATCTTTATCGGTCAAACCACATAAGCATCACAACCCCAAACTTTAGGAAACAACAGCTTAGGTTTCTTGCTAAACCACAGTTCATATGGTGTCGTCTCAACGGATTTAGATGGTGCCCTATTTAACATGAATGCAGCTGTCTCTAATGCATAACCCCAATACGATAGTGATAAATTGGTAAGAGACATCATAGATCGCACCATATCTAATAAAGTACGATTACAACGTTCGGACAAACCATTACGTTGTGGTGTTCCGGGTGGCGTGAGTTGCGAAACTATTCTGCATTGTTTCAAATGAAGACCAAACTCGTAACTCAAATATTCTCCTCCACGGTCAGATCGTCAAAACTTTATATTCTTGTTATGATGATTTTCCACTTCACTCTAAAATTCTTTGAACTTTTCAAATGTTTCAGACTTATGCTTCATCAAGTAGATATACCCATATCTGCTCAAATCATATGTGAAGGTCAGAAAATAACGATACTCGCCGCGAGCATCAACACTCATCGGACCGCATACATCAGTATGTATTATTTCCAATAAGTCAGTTGCTTGCTCCATTGTTCCGGAGAATGGAGTCTTAGTCATCTTGCCATGAGGCATGGTTCACAAGCATCAAGTGATTCATAATCAAGTGATTCTAAAAGCCCATCAGCATGGAGTTTCTTCATGCGCTTTACATCAATATGACCTAAACGGCAGTGCCACAAATATGTTGCACTATCATTATCAACTTTGCATCTTTTGGCATCAATATTATGAATATGTGTATCACTACGATCCAGATTCAATAAACCATTCATCTTGGGTGTATGACCACAAAAGGTTTTATTCATGTAAATAGAATAACAATTATTCTTTGACTTAAATGAATAACCATATTCCAATAAACATGATCCAATCATATTATGCTCAACGCAAACACCAAATAACATTTATTTTAGGTTCAACACTAATCCCGAAGGTAAAGGGAGTGTGCGATGGTGATCTTATCAACCTTGGAATCACTTCCAACACACATGGTCACCTTGCCCTCAACTAGTCTTTGTTCATTTGGTAACTCCTGTTTCGAGTTACTAATCATAGCAACTAAACCAGTATCAAATACCCAGGGGCTACTATGAACACTAGTAAAGTACACATCAATAACATGTATATCATATATACTTTTGTTCACTTTTCCATCCTTCTTATCCGCCAAGTATCTGGGGCAGTTCCACTTTCCAGTGACCATTTCCTTCGTAGTAGAAGCACTCGGTTTCAGGCTTGGGTCTAGCTTTGGGCTTCTTCATGGGAGTGGCAACTTGCTTGCCATTCTTCTTGAAGTTCCCTTTCTTTCCTTTGCCCTTTTACTTGAAACTAGTGGTCTTGTCAACCATCAACATTTTATGTTTTTTCTTGATTTCTACCTTCGTCGATTTCAGCATCACGAAGAGCTCAGGAATCATTTTCGTCCTCCCTTGCATATTATAGTTCATCATGAAGTTCCAGTAACTTGGTGATAGTGACTAGAGAACTATGTCAATCACTATTTTATTTGGAAGATTAACTCCCACTTGATTAAGGCAATTGTAGTACTCAGACAATCTTTGCAGATGCTCACTGATTGAGCTATTCTCCTCCATCTTGTAGGCAAAGTACTTGTCAGAGGTCTCATACCTCTCGACTCGAGCATGAGTCTGAAATACCAATTTCAACTCCTGGAACATCTCATATGCTCCATGGCATGTCAAAACATTTTTGAAGTCTCGGTTCTAAGCCGTAAAGCATGGTGCACTAAACTATCAAGTAGTCATCATACTGAGCTTGTCAAACATTCATAACGTCTGCATTTGCTCCTGCAATAATTCTGTCACCTAGCGGTGCATCAAGGACATAATTCTTCTGTGCAGCAATGAGGATACACTAGTAGAAAACGAAGCTTTAAAACCGGTTCGTAAGGGCCTTTAGTGCCGGTTCCATAACCGGCACTAATTGGTGGGCACTAAAGCCCCCCCCTTTAGTACCGGTTCGGCGCGAACCGGCGCTAAAGTGCCACCACGTGGCGAGAGCTCGCGCCCTGGTATGGGGGACCTTTAGTACCGGTTGGTGTTACCAACTGGTACTAAAGGTTTTTTTGATTTTTTTTTTGAAAATTTTGGAAAAAAATTTTGATTATTTTTTTCGATTTTTAATTTTCCTGAATTATTTGGTGATTTAGTCTCTAATCACCTCTCTTAACTGCTCAAGTGTGGATCACTCATTCCAAATCATCTAACTTCCCGACCGGTCACCCATCCCTCTCACTACTCCAGCCCGAGCATGCTTAACTTTCGGGTTCTATTCTCCTTCGTTTCCAAGTCTGCACTTGTTGTTTTCCTGATAATAGTAAGATGTCAATCCTATTAACCCTCGGGAGTTTAGCTTGAGCATGAAGTCACACATTTCACTGTTTGAGTTTGAAACTATTATTCTAAAAAACAGTAATTATTTAGTAACACTAATATTTCTTGAATAAGTTTGACCATAGTTTGACCATAGTTTGGCCATAGTTTGACCAGATTTGACCAAAATTCAAAAAAATGAAATAATTATTTAGTAACACTAATATTCTTGAATAATTATGTAGTAACATACTTCTTGAATAAGTAGTAACAAATTTTTTTAAAAAAAACTGAAATTTGACCATATCTTTTTTTCCTTTTGGAATTTGAGGATTCTAAAAAATTGCAAACAGGCCATAGGCCGTCTCCATCGGATGCGGATTTTCGTGCTGAATTTTTTGATATATTATACGTTTTTTTCCGACATCGTATGCAAAAGTTATAGCCGTTTTACATTTTCCCTACACTTTTTGCAAAACATGTCCAAATTTAAGTTTTCAAATTTTCCTAACGTGTAGATGTAGTAATATAAGTACCTCTCGAAGGATTTTATTTTTTGAATTTTTTATCATTTTCTTTTGATTTTTTCAAAACTGAAATGGCGATACACGGGGGGGTAGAGTTTGAAAATTGCCCTATAGTGCCGGTTTGTGTCTTCAACCGGGACTATAGGTTAAGACTCTGTAGTGCCGGTTGGTGACGCAAACTGGTACTATAGGTTAGACCTTTAGTACCGGTTTGTGTCACAGACCGTCACTAAAGGGGCTCGTGGGGCCCTAGCCTGACGCCAGCCTGCCACCACCCCTTTAGTACCGGTTCGTGGCACGAACCGGTACTAAAGGTTCATTACGAACCGGCACTAATGCATAGCCATTCGAACCGGCACTATTGATCACATTAGTGCCGGTTTTTTTTTACAAACCGGCACTAATGTGCTTCACGTTTGACCCTTTTTCTACTAGTGATAATCCTCAGATCACGGACCTAGTCCGCATCATTTCTACTATCATCTTTCAACATAGTTTTTCTCTAGGAACATATCAAAAATAAATGGGGAGCTACATCGCGAGCTATTGATCTACAACATAGTTATGCAAATACTATCAAGACTAAGTTCATGATAAATTTAAGTTCAATTAATCATATTACTTAAGAACTCCCACTTAGATAGACATCCCTCTAATCATCTAAGTGATCACGTGATCCATATCAACTAAACCATGTCTGATTATCATGTGAGATGGAGTAGCTTTCAATGGTGAACATCACTATGTTGATGATGTGTACTATATGATTCACGCTCGACCTTTCGGTCTCAGTGTTCTGAGGCCATATCTGCATATGCTAGGCTCGTCAAGTTTAACCCGAGTATTCTACGTGTGCAAAACTGGCTTGCACCCGTTGTATGTGAACGTAGAGCTTATCACACCTGATCATCACATGGTGTCTCGGCACGACGAATTGTCGCAACGGTGCATACTCAGGGAGAACACTTAAACCTTGAAATTTTAGTAAGGGATCATCTCATAATGCTACCATCATACTAAGCAAAATAGGATGCATAAAAGATAAACATCACATGCAATCAAAATATGTGACATGATATGGCCATCATCATCTTGTGCCTTTGATCTCCATCTCCAAAGTATCGTCATGATCTCCATCATCACCGGCATGACACCATGATCTCCATCATCTTGATCTTTATCAACGTGTCGTCACATGGTCGTGTCACCAACTATTGCTTTTGCAACAATTGCTATCGCATAGCGATAAAGTAAGGCAATTACATGGCGATTGCATTTCATACAATAAAGCGACAACCATATGGCTCCTGCCAATTGCCGATAACTGTGTTACAAAACATGATCATCTCATACAATAATTTATATAATCACGTCTTGACCATATCACATCACAACATGCCCTGCAAAAACAAGTTAGACGTCCTCTACTTTGTTGTTGCAAGTTTTACGTGGCTGCTATGGGCTTAGCAAGAATCGTTCTTACCTACGCATGAAAACGACAACGTAGTATAGTGATTGCTTTTTGATCTTCGGAATGAACCCTGTTCATTGAAACCGATTCAACTAAAGTTGGAGAAAAAGACACCCACTAGCCACCTGTGTGCCAAGCACGTCGGGAGAACTAGTCTTGCATAAGCGTACGCGTAATGTCGGTCTGAGCCACTTCATCCAACAACACCGCTGAATCAGGAATCAACTAGTGATGGCAAGCAATATGTATCTACTCACGCCCACAACTCCATTGTGTTCTACTCGTGCATATAACATCTACGCATAGACCTGGCTCTGATGCCACTGTTGGGGAATGCAGTATTTCAAAAAAAATCTTACGATCATGCAAGATCTATCTAGGAGATGCATAGCAATGAGAGGGGAGAGTGTGTCAACGTACCCTCCTAGACAGAAAGCAGAAGCATTAAGTAATGCGGTTGATGTAGTCGAACGTCCTCGCGATCCAACTGATCAAGTACCGAACACACGGCACCTTTGCGATCTGCACACGTTCAGCTCGGTGACATCCCTCGTACTCCTGATCCAGTTGAGACCGAGGGGGGGATTCGTCAGCACGACGGCGTGATGACGGTGATGATGAAGTTACCAACGCAGGGCTTTGCCTAAGCACTACAATGATATGACCGAGGTAGAAATCTATGGAGGGGGCACCGCACACGGCTAAGATAACTGTCAACTTGTGTGTCTATGGGGTGCCCCCTCCCCCGTATATAAAGGAGTGGAGGAGGGGAGGGCCATCCCTCTCTATGGCGCGCCCAATGGGGATTTCTACTCCTAGTAGGAGTAGGTTTCCACCCTTTCCCTAGTTGCAGTAGGAGAAGAAGGAAGAGGGGGGAGGAGAGAAGAAAGGGGGGCCGGCCCCCTCCCCAATTTGGATTGTGCTTGGGGGGTGCGCCCCCCACTTGGCTGCCTCCTCCTCTCTCCCGCTATAGCCCATTAAGGCCCATTGACTACCTGGGGGGTTCCGGTAACCCCCGGTACTCCGATAATTGCCCAAACTTATCCGAAACAATTCTGGTGTCCAAACATAGCCTACCAATATATCAATCTTTATGTCTCGGCCATTTCGAGACTCCTCGTCATGTCTGTGATCACATCCGGGACTCCGAACTACCTTCGGTACATCAAAAAACGTAAACTCATAATACCGATAGTCATCAAACGTTAAGTGTGCGGACCCTACGTGTTCGAGAACTATGTAGACATGACCGAGACTCATCTCCGGTCAATAACCAATAGCGGAACCTGGATACTCATATTGGTTCCTGCATATTCTACGAAGATCTTTATCGTTCAAACCGCATAACAACATACGTTGTTCCTTTTGTCATCGGTATGTTAATTGCCCGAGATTCGATCTGTGACAGCCTGGTTTTTGCCCTCTTCCCTTTGTCTGATTTTTATTTGATTTGGTTTTGAAATTTGGAGTTGAATCTTTTCATATGGACTTAAAACACTTGGGTACCCCTTGTCTTTCACCCAAGTGCCTCATTTCCCTCTCTAACTATCATTTCCTCTCTGGTTCACCTCAAAATAATATTTTGAATATTTTCTTAAATGAAAAATATTCATTTCCCTCTCTTAAACCCTAGCTAACTCAATGTGCTCCAAAGCAACCCTAATTTTTCTTGCCCACAAAAATATGAGAAAGTTCACAAATATTCTTTGAACCCTACGGCACCTTCCTAAGCAAAAATATTTCATCACTTTTTGGAATATTTTTGCTACAGAAAATATTTTCTGTTCTGGACAGAAATTGTGGTTTCTACAGCAACTACCATTTTACTTGATCCATTGTGGCTGATTTTTCTTGTGCATCATCACCTTAGTAGATGATTGCTAACCTCCAAAGCCCAGCTCCCAACTCCCAGTAGTTTGACCACAGTAAGCTCTCAAAGTTACTGACCAGAAACTTACCAGGCAGTTGAAATCTGTTCTACTGCGTCTGAGTCCAAACCAAAGCGTGGTAACCTCTAAAACTAGCACGAACAACATGCCAGACATGAAGTTTAGGCTTAGGTTGGCCTGAGGTCAGAGTTCACGCGGTGACCACGCGTGTGCACGATGCCAACCTGCATGTCACCGTGCTCTTGAGTGCCGTCGAGCGCTCTGTTGCACGTGTGCTTGCTTCCCCAACTTCCTAAGCTTGCCAAACCTTGCCACAATCATCGTCCCAATCTTCTTAACTTCCCCCTGGCGCTCGCCAATGCTGGAGCTCGCCGCAGTGAGCACGGGCGCGGTCCGGCCAACACAACAGTGCGCTATGCATTATGCTCGTCACCACCCTCTCGCCCTTGTGCTCGTTGAGGGAGTCCGGGACTAAGGGGTCCTCGGGCGTCCAGCCTGTTATCCATGGCTGGACCGATGGGCTGTGAAGACATGAAGGCCGAAGACTGCACCGTGTCTGGATTGGACTCTACTTGGCGTGGAAGGCAAGCTTGGCGACCGAACATTCCTTCTTATGTAACCGACTCCAAACCCTAGATCCCATCGGTGTCTATATAAACCGAAGGGGATAGTCCAGAAAGGACAACACATGTACTCATTACCATATTCATAGGCTAGGCTTCTAGGGTTTAGCCATTGCGATCTCGTGGTAGATCAACTCTTATAATACTCATATTGATCAAGACCAATCAAGTAGGAAGTAGGGTATTACCTCCATAGAGAGGTCCCGAACCTGGGTAAACATCGTGTCCCCCATCTCCTGTTACCATCGATCCTAGACGCACAGTTCGGGACCACCTACCCGAGATCCGCCGGTTTTGACACCGACATTGGTGCTTTCATTGAGAGTTCCACTGTGCCGTCAACAAAAGGTTCGATGCCCCTTCAATCGTCAATAATGACGCTGTCCAAGGAGGGAACTTCCTCCCCGGACAGATCTTCGTATTCGGCGGCTTCGTACTGCGGGCCAACTCGCTTGGCCATCTGGAGCAGATCAACAGCTACGCCCCTGGCCATCAGGTCGGATTCGGAAGCTTGAACTACGTCACAAATATCCGTGGAGACTTGATCTTCGAGGGATGTGAGCCCGCGGCAATCGCTCCCCCTCATCCCGATGAACGTGACTTAAATCTGTCATCGGATCACACCCAGGAGATGGTTCATGCGGCTGCAACGACCTTAGAGCCAAAGTAGATCGAGCCATCTGAGGCCGCAGAGTCCGAGGCATTGGAGTCGCACATGGACTCGACGCCCTGCAATATTCGCTTTAACAGAACTTCGGACTTGTCCCCGGCTATAAGTTCCGGATTGTGTACGCCCGCAGACACCGAGCTAGATCGTTTATCGATCTTCGAGTTCACTGCCCCTGACGTTTTCCAGCACTCGCCTTTGGGTGACGTGCTAAAATCTTTAAAGAATTTGTCCTTGGAGAAGGACTCATAGCCGAACTATGTCCGGTTCGAGCTAGAGACGGATGATGAGGAATTTTGCTTCCCACCCGCCACCCACTTCATAGCCACCACCCATTACTTAACCGACGTGCTTGACTATGGCTCCGAAGACATCGACGGTATGGACGACGATGCCGACGAGGAGCAAGGCCAAGACCCGCCATTCACTGGACGTTGGACGGCTACCTCTTCGTACGACGTGTTGATGGCTTACCGAATTGGCCTGATGCTTAAAGTTGAGCCCGCGATCTTTGGTCAAGGGTGGTGGAGTCTCGCTGCCCTTGAAGAGCACCTTCCAGATATCTTCGTGCGTCGTGCCGAAAAGCCTTAGCAGCCTCTGGTGCTCGGCCGAATCGAACTCCCACAAATAACAGGTCCAGCGCTGACATGGAAGGATCCGGCCTACAAGCATGACCTGGATCACATCAACAAGCTTGATCTTCCGGGTTATCATATTCTGGAGGCACGTTTGGAGCCCTGTGATCTCTTCCAAAGATCCCCAGGTCAGGCCCTTCTCTTGCCAGGAGGTAAGCCGCATCGGGACTCCGGATCAGAATTTGGGAACCACTGCCCAGTTGGCGTCGCGCGGCTCGGTGATATAGAACCACCCCGATTGCCATCCCTTCACCGTCTCTACAAAGGAGCCTTCGAGCCAGGTGGTATTGGGCATCTTGCCCACCATGGCACCTCCGCACTCGGCCTATTTCCTGTCGTGGTTCTAACTCTGACAGTGATGTAGGGGGGTGAGTATGGAGAGGCGAGATCCTAGCTATTGGGAAGTTGTTACACGCGAGGTTTACGAGTTCAGGCCCTTCTCGGAGGAAGTAATAGCCCTACATCTCGGAGCCCGGAGGCGGTCGACTGGATTATGCGTGTATAGGTTACAGGGGTGCGAACCCTTCCTACTGAGGAGGGGGTGGCTTATATAGAGTTCGCCGACCCCCTCCTGCCCTCAGTAATGCAGGGTTTTAAAGTATATTTAAGATGGGGCGTTACTGGTAACGCCTCTAATAAAGTGCTGTAATGACCATGAAGACTACTTAACAGCTGACCGTTTGCCTACGGAGTGACTGTAGATCTCCTGGCAGTCGAGTGGTAGCTTCTTGGACCTGTCGAGTGGGATGCCTTCAAGTTGATTGAAAGGTGATTTCTCCCAGGGGTGTCCTAGAGTAGGACTCTTCGGTCAGGTCCGTGTCCCTACCCTAGGTGCATGTCTTCATCATTAGCCCCCGAATGGATCGAGGTTAGAGTGGGGAAAGTGTTGGAGATCTTTCCGACTGGTTCTTCGGGCTATGTGAGCGCCTCGTTTCGGGACAATCGTCACGGATGACGTTGCCAACCTTTTTCAGTCGCCTTGATCCATTCTAGGCATTCTGTCGAGTGAATTTCTTTGCTTGTGCCATACCGAGTGCCGACGCGATCGGGGTCTTCTGTTTTTTAGCGAGTTGTTCTGCGGCCCGCGGATGTCGCGGGATTTGGATTTTGGGAAGCGCACGGGGCGGGAGCAGCCACAGTAATCGGAAGCGATAAAGCGGAAGTTCCTCGATCTCCGCGTCGCCTTTTTCGCCACGTACTGCACGCGCGTCTGTTGCGGGATTTGACTGGATGGCCTGGGCCTACCGGTCAGCCACTCGGGAGCGGCCCCTTATAAGTTGCCGGCTCGGGGTTTCCAAGCCGTGCGCTCTCTTCTCCTTCCTTCTTCCTCTCTCCCTTTGCCAGTCTCTCTGCTACCTCCGCTCTCACCCTAGAGCCGCGAGCCCGTGCGAGATCTCTCCGGCGACGATGGTGAAGGGCAAGACCACCGCTTTGGAGCGCGCGAAGAAGGTGGCGGCGGCGGGGAAAGGGAAGAGATCTGCTCGGGGCGGATCCTCCTCCAGGACCGCTCTGCCCAAAGGTTGGATCCAGGGCAACTGGATGCCCTCAGTGCTCCGGCAAGACGATCTCGACGACATGGTCGAGGGGGGAGCCATTCCCTACGAAGCTGCGCGTCTTCCGGAGGGAGAGATCGAACCTCAACCCCGTGACGGTGAGTGCGTGCTCCTAGCCACCCACATCGACCGAGGGTTTTCTCTGCCGCCCCATCCTTTCTTCCGGAGTTTCTTGAATTTCTTCGGAGCACAGCTCCATCACTTTACCCCCAACTCCATAGTCTATCTTGCCGCGTTCATTTCCATGTGTGAGGCCTTCCTGGGTTGCCGTCCGCATTGGGGGCTTTTCAAGTATATTTTCACTTGCCGCTCTCAGTCGGTTAAAAAGGCCAAGTCGAGTGATGAAAAGACGCAAGTGATCCAGCTGTGCGGGGGCCTGGCGATCCAGACGAGGGGGAAGAGTTGTTTTCCCTCTATCACCTTCCCGGAGTCGGTCTGCGGCTGGCAGTCGACCTGGTTCTACTGCCAGGACCAGGCGACCCCCGGACAGTCGACTGGTCTTCCTCCTTTTTCCCTCGACCGAGCCGAGAAGCCTGTCTCTCTGAAAGTCACGCCGGAGGAAAGGGCCCAGGTCAAGGTGTTGGCGGGTCGAGTGGTTGAGCTTGTCCGTGAGGGGGTGACTGGGATGGACCTGTTAGAGGTCTTCCTCCAGAGGCGCATTCAACCACTCCAGGCGCGAGACCACCCGATGTGGCTGTATTCTGGCCTTGACGACACCACTCGGATCCACCCGGAGGAGGTCACCGATGAGATGCTGGCGGGGTGGCTGTCAAGTATCACGGGGAACAAAGACAACCCCCGAGGAGCCAGAAGGGTGATTCCACTCGACAACTCATATGAAGTGGATCAGGTATGTCTTTGTGTCGGATATCTGACCTTCTGTATTAGTCTTCTTTGTATAAGTCGACTGACTTTCGTCCTGTCCACTGTCCTCCAGGCTACCACTGAGATGTACTCGACACCCAGCGGGGCACAAGGGTCGACCGAGGAAGGTGAGGGGAGCGGAGGCGAGAGCGGGGACGACCAGGTCGAGTGGGAGTCCGATGGTGAGGAAGAGGAGGGCGACGACATCTTCTCCAGTGAGGAGGAGGAGGAGGTTGAACCCTCCCGCCCGGAGGGACGGTCCAAGCTCGCCCACGATCCAGCGCAGGAACGTGGCAAGGCGGCCGCTCCTGTTGGGCAGTCGTCGAAACGCCCTCGGACTTCTTCTCCTCCGCCGACCGGGAAGGCTCCCAAGCACCCACGAACGGCGCCATCTAAGCCGCCCAAGGCCTTGCCCAAAATGAAGATAGCTGTTTCCACCATTTCGGGGTAACAACAATACTTGCTTTCCTTTGTCGACTGTGGACGGATCCTTGGTCGATTCACTGGGCCGACTGACTAACTTTCGAGATTTGCAGTGGTGCAACTTCTGAGGTCTCCGCCAGGAACGACGACCAAGAGATGGAGGACGCTGTCACCTCCAACCCTGGTACGATCACTGCCGTCCTGCTTACGAGTCGACTGAAGAAGGTGTTGGTCGACTGAATGTTTTCCTTGCAGCTCCTCCTCATGTTATCGACCTTCCGGACGACGACGACAACACACCACTGAGGGTGAAGAGGAAGAAGAAGGTGTTGGCTGGCAAAGCTCCGCAATCCACTCCCGCGCCTGAGGCTGCGGTTCGGGATGATGGTGAACCCACTCGGGCTTCCGTGACTTTCGCTGTTCCTTTGATGAGTGTGCAGCCTTCAGCGTCGACTCCAGATCCGTCTTCGCTTTTTGCTGCGTACCCCGTCCCTGAGGACCAAGCGGCTGCTGCAAAGGAGGCTGTACGCCAGGCTGGGGTCATGATGGAGCAGGTAAAAGTGGCTCGGGAGGCTTGCCAGGCGGCTTACGACGCAAGCTTGGCTCTTCAGAGCAATGTCCAGGTCAGTCAACTTCAACACTTGGTCTGTTTTGGTATATTCTTTGAAGAATCTCTTTTCCGAAGATCTTTAGGTTTCTACACCCACTGGGTGTTTTTGCCAATTCTTGGACGAGTGGGGGCACGCTAAGTGCACCCACTGGGTGTAGTCCCCGAGACTACGGTCGACTGTTGGCAGTCGACTGTAGTCTTTTTAAATTGAGTCGTAGTTGAGTTTCTTCGCTCTGTCTGATCGGGTCGTGCCGAATGGAACCTCATCGACTGCGGGCAGTCGACGTCTTTTCTCTTTTTTTTACTGTGGGGGCACGCTGAGTGCACCCAGTGGGTGTAGCCCCCAAGGCTACTGTCAAATGTTTTGCTTCGGCTGTAGTCTTAGAAACTCTGTTATTGTCTCTTAACTGCTCGGAAACAGCTTGTCTTGGACTCAACTTCAGGGAACGGTCGAGTGGGTTAGGAACCGGTGGGGGCACGCTAAGTGCAACCACTGGGTGTAGTCCCCGAGACTATGGTGGACTGCTGGCAGTCGACCGTAGTCTTAGTATTTACTGCCTTTGTTGCTTTTTCCTTTTACTGAAATTGTAACTCCTCCTCTTTGACTTCAGAAATCTTGTGATCTTGGAACCCGCTTGGCTGACTTGGAGAAGCAGCAAATTCAAATGAACCTTGATCTGGAGCTGGCCAGGACAGAGCTACAGAATGTCAGAGACGGCGCCGCAGGTAAGACACCTTTGTCGACTGGTTGGTTTTTAGGCTTGAGTATCTTTTCGCTTCCTCCGACTCAATCGTCATTTTTTTTGCAGAAAAACTGAAAGAAGCTCTGGCGAAGAAGGATCAGGACTTGGCTGCTGCTCGCAAGGAGGCTGATGACAAGACCGCTCTGGCCGCGCAGAAGTTGGCTTCGGTCGACCAATTGGAAGGGGAGAACACCAAGTTGAAGACCGCTCTGAAGGAAGCCAACAGGGAGTGTTCGCGTTGGAAGAAGGAGCACCTCACCCTAAGGGAGAAAATGGAAAGCGTCGCTCGCAGGAGAGACGACCTGGAGAGTTACTTGAGGAGCTTTGCCAAGAAGCTGTACATCAAGCTCGAAGGTGCACAATCAGTTCCGACTGGTTCTTTTTGTGTCGACTCAGTTTTATGAAATTTGACTTATCCTTGGGCCGTTCATGCAGAACTTTGCCAGAACTTCGAAGAGGAGACCGGGCGGATCGAAACAGGTTTGGATCCAATCAACTCTCCGGTGCAAGACGAAGCTGCCATGAACCTGCTCCGACTGGAATCTCGCGTTGACGGCGTCGTGGATTACTTGGCTCGACTGAAGGTCGCCATGACGCGGATCGACCCGACGCTTTGGCCAGAGTCCACGCTCCAGAACGATCTCGAGTCTCTGATGACTCGACTCAACGGAATCCCTGACCGAGTGCAAGAGTGGAAGAAGTCTTCAGCTCGGTGCGGTGCCGACGTGGCTCTGTCTCTGGTCCGCGTCCATTGCAAGGAGGCGCGGGAGGAGAAGCTGGCCGCCATCCAAGTTGCCAACACGCGGAAGCACAACTTTCAGGACTTCATGGAGACGTTTATTGCTGCTGCTACCCGTATCGCAGATGGGATCGACTTGGATGAGTTTGTCGCCCCTGCCAGTCCTCCTCTTCCTGAGGAATGAAAAAACTTGCCTCGGGATGCCGAGTGTATTTTGTGATCCGTTAAACTCTGCCTTAAATTTGCCTGGGAATGCCGAGTGGAAGTGTAACAGTTAACGTTTGCCGAGATGTGGGCTCGAGTACTTCGATCTGAGGTCTCTCGGATATTTTAGGCTTTTTTGAACTTGATTTGTCGTTGAATCTCTTTGTGGATGACCCGTCGAGTGGGATTTAATCTTCACTCGAAGTAACTTTGTGTCTGTGGTGCAGTTCCGAAGGAGAAGGTGGCAGTCGACCTGCCCCTCGTCGTCCTTGGGACATGAGAAGTGTTTCACACTTAGGCGAGCGCTGGGCTGCAGCTAAGCCTCCGAGCGGGAGGTTTGCTTTCGCTCGGTAGGATTTCAAACTTAGGCGAGTGCTGACTGCAGCTAAGTCTCTTCGTAGGAGAACTTAGGCGAGTGCTGGACTGCAGCTAAGCCCCCGAGTGGGAGGTTTGCTCTCCACTCAGTAGGATTTTTCAAACTTAGGCGAGTGCTGACTGCAACTAAGTCTCTTCGTAGGAGAACTTAGGCGAGTGCTGGACTGCAGCTAAGCCCCCGAGTGGGAGGATCGCTCTCCACTCGGTAGGATTTTTCAAACTTAGGCGAGTGCTGACTGCAGCTAAGTCTCTTCGTAGGAGAACTTAGGCGAGTGCTGGACTGCAGCTAAGCCCCCAAGTGGGAGGATCGCTCTCCACTCGGTAGGATTTTTTCAAACTTAGGCAAGTGCCGGACTGCAGCTAAGTCTCTTCGTAGGAGAACTTAGGTGAGTGCTGGACTGCAGCTAAGCCCCCGAATGGGAGGATCGCTCTCCACTCGGTAGGATTTTTTCAAACTTAGGCGAGTGCTGACTGCAGCTAAGTCTCTTCGTAGGAGAACTTAGGCGAGTGCTGGACTGCAGCTAAGCCTCCGAGTGGGAGGATCGCTCTCCATTCAGTAGGATTTTTCAAACTTAGGCGAGTGCTGACTGCAGCTAAGTCTCTTCGTAGGAGAACTTAGGCGAGTGCTGGACTGCAGCTAAGCCCTCGAGTGGGAGGATCGCTCTCCACTCGGTAGGATTTTTCAAACTTAGGCGAGTGCTGACTGCAGCTAAGTCTCTTCATAGGAGAACTTAGGCGAGTGCTGGACTGCAGCTAAGCCCCCGAGTGGGAGGATCGCTCTCCACTCGGTAGGATTTTTTCAAACTTAGGCGAGTGCCGGACTGCAGCTAAGTCTCTAAATGAGAGAACTTAGGCGAGTACTGGACTGCAGCTAAGCCCCCGAGTGGGAGGATCGCTCTCCACTCGGTAGGATTATTTTTTGAACTTAGGCGAAACGGGTTCGCGGCTAAGTCACCCACTGGGGGTTCTCGTGTGTAAACAGAAGTGACAGCAATCATTGGAACACTCTTGGCTTTGATAAAAATGAACTGCGGAAGTTTCTCTTATTACATCTTTATGGGAAGGAACTTAAGTGTAAAAGGGGCGGAGTAGTTCCGCATTCCAAGCTCGAGGCTCGTCGATCTGGCGATAAACATTGAAGAGGTGATACGCTCCATTGTGGAGGACTCTGGTGATGATGAAGGGACCTTCCCAAGTGGGAGCAAGCTTGTGTGGTTTCTGTTGATCCACTCGGAGGACCAAATCTCCTTCTTGGAAGGCTCGACTCTTCACATTCCAGGCATGGAATCGACGCAAGTCTTGCTGATAAATGGTCGATCTGATCATGGCCATCTCCCTCTCTTCTTCGAGGAGGTCGACTGCGTCTTGCCGGGCCTGTTCTGCTTCATCTTCGGTGTAAAGCTCGAGTGGGGGCGCGTTGTGAAGAAGATCACTTGGAGAACCGCTTCGGCCCCATAAACCAGAAAGAATGGAGTTCTTCCAGTCGACCGGTTAGGGGTGGTCCTCAATCCCCACAGAACTGACAGAAGCTCGTCGACCCAAGCACCTGCCGCGTGCTTGAGATCACGCATCAGCCGAGGTTTCAGTCCTTTAAGAATCAGACCATTTGCTCTTTCAGCTTGCCCATTCGACTGAGGATGCGCGACCGACGCGTAGTCGACTCGTGTGCCTTGAGAGGCGCAAAAAGCTCTGAACTGGTCCGAATCGAAGTTTGACCCATTGTCGGTGATGATTCTATGAGGGACTCCATATCTGAATGTTAGTCCTTTGACGAAACTGATAGCAGTGCTAGCATCGAGGTTCTTGATAGGCTTGGCTTCGATCCATTTGGTGAACTTGTCGACTGCCACAAGCACATGCGTGAACCCTCTCCTGCCTGTTCTCAGTGGACCAACCATGTCCAGTCCCCAGACAGCGAATGGCCAGACGAGAGGAATGGTCTTCAGGGCCGATGCAGGCTTGTGTGACATGTTGGAGTAGAACTGGCAGCCTCCGCACTTGTCGACTATCTCTTTTGCCATCTCATTTGCTCTAGGCCAGAAGAATCCCGCTCGGTATGATTTAGCCACAATGGTCCGAGAGGACGCATGGTGGCCACAGGTTCCCGAGTGGATATCATCAAGGATTATCCGACCTTCTTCTGGTGTAATGCACTTCTGACCGATTCCAGTCACGCTTTCTCTGTACAACTGCCCCTTTATGACTATGAAGGCCTTAGATCGGCGGACGATCTGTCGAACCTCTTCCTCGTCTTCTGGGAGTTCTTTCCTTAGGATATACGCGATGTATGGTATCGTCCAGTCGGGAGTGATGGCCAAGACTTCCATGATCAGGTCGACCACAGTAGGAACTTCGACTTCAGTCGGATCTGTGGCACTTTTCGGTTGTGGGGCTTCTTCTGTGAAAGGATCTTCCTGGACTGACGGCGAGCGGATGTGCTCCAAAAACACATTGCTGGGAATGGCTTCTCGCTTCGAGCCTATCTTTGCCAGGTCATCAGCTGCTTGGTTTTTCAGTCGGGGGATGTGATGAAGCTCTAACCCCTCGAATTTCTTTTCTAGCTTTCTCACTTCATTGCAATAACCAGTCATAGCTGGACTTCTAACGTCCCACTCCTTCATCACCTGATTAACCACCAAATCTGAGTCGCCATAGACCATGAGGCGACGGACGCCGAGTGAAATGGCCATGCACAACCCATACAAAAGTGCTTCATACTCTGCTTCATTGTTGGAGGAATCGAAGTGAATCTGGAGAACATATCTGAGCTTATCTCCTCGGGGGGAGACTAGAACTACCCCAGCACCGGAACCATTCAGCATCTTAGATCCGTCGAAAAACATGGTCCAGTGCTCCGAGTGAACTTGAGTCGGAAGTTGCTGTTCAATCCACTCGGCGATGAAATCTGCGATTGCTTGGGACTTGATAGCCTTCTTTGCTTCAAACTTGATATCTAGGGGAAGGAGTTCAATCGCCCACTTGGCCACTCGACCAGTTGCATCTCTGTTATGCAGAATCTCTGACAGTGGGGCGTCGCTGACGACTGTAATGGAATGGTCAGAGAAGTAGTGTGCAACCTTCTTCGTGGTCATGTAAATCCCATATACAAGCTTCTGATAGTGAGGGTATCTTTGTTTTGAAGGGGTCAAAACTTCAGACAGATAATAGACTGAGCGCTGAACTCTGAAGGCCTTTCCTTCTTCTTCCCGCTCGACCGTGAGTACTGTACTGACAACTTGTCCCGTGGCCGCAATGTACAGCAGCAGAGGCTCTTTGCCGATTGGGGCAGCAAGCACCGGCTGGGTGGAGAGCAGAGCTTTGAGTTCTGCAAACGCTGCGTCATCTTCTGGAGTCCACTCGAACTTGTTAGACTTCTTCATCAGTCGGTAGAGAGGCAATGCCTTCTCACCGAGACGAGAAATGAATCGACTTAAAGCGGCCAAGCAGCCTGTAAGCTTTTGGACATCGTGCACGCGTACAGGACGCTTCATCCGGAGTATGGTGCCAATTTTCTCAGGATTGGCGTCGATCCCTCGTTCGGAAACGAGAAAACTGAGTAACTTTCCGCCTGGAACTCCGAATGTGCATTTTGATGGATTGAGCTTGATATCATACCTCCTGAGGTTGGCAAAGGTTTCGGTAAGGTCAGCTCGCAGGTCAGAACCTTTCCGTGACTTGACCACAATATCATCCATGTATGCCTCCACATTCCGACTGATTTGAGTGAGTAAACACTTCTGGATCATTCTCATGAACGTGGCTCCGGCGTTCTTGAGGCCGAACGGCATGGTGACATAACAGAAGCATCCGAATGGGGTGATGAAAGCTGTTTTGACTTCGTCGGGTCCATACAGACGGATTTGATGGTACCCGGAATAAGCATCTAGAAAAGACAATCTCTCGCACCCCGCAGTCGAGTCGACTATTTGGTCGATGCGAGGGAGAGGAAAATGGTCTTTCGGGCAGGCCCGATTGATATGTTTGAAATCTATGCACATGCGAAGTGACTTGTCTTTCTTGGGGACCATGACTACATTGGCGAACCACTCGGAGTGGTAAATCTCTCGGATAAACTCCGCTGCTAAGAGTCGAGCTACCTCCTCGCCAATGGCTTGCTTCTTCTGGACGGCGGACCGTCGAAGATGTTCCTTCACAGGCTTGAATTTTGGGTCGACCCGCAGATGGTGCTCAGCCAGCCCCCTGGGAACTCCAGGCATGTCAGAGGGTTTCCATGCGAAGATGTCCCAGTTCTCACGGAGGAGTTGGATGAGCGCTTCTTCCTATTTGGATTCAAGCGTCGTTGAGATGTGAGTCGGGGCAGCGTCGGGGTCGGTCTGGTGAATGTGGACTGTCTTCGTCTCACCAGTCGACTGAAAAGCTGACTCTGAAGCGGGCTTCTTGGCCCGTAGCAATTCACTCGGATCGGCAGTCTTTTGGTACTCTTGCAGCTCGACCACTGCCATCTGAGCATCTGCAATCTTTGAGCCTTTCTGAAAGCATTCTTCCGCCTTCTTCCGATTGCCCGTGACAGTGATCACACCTTTGGAGCCAGGCATCTTCAGTTTGAGGTACACGTAACATGGCCGGGCCATGAAGCGTGCGTAAGCTGGCCTGCCCAAAATGGCGTGATAAGCACTTTGGAAGTCCACGACCTCGAATGTCAACTTTTCCTTGCGGTAATTCTTTGAATCACCGAAAACCACATCGAGAGCGATCTGGCCGAGTGATTGGGCTTTCTTCCCAGGAATGACTCCATGGAAACTCATGTTACTGGTGCTGAGTCTGGACATCGGAATGCCCATTCCTTTCAATGTTTCAGCATACAGTATGTTCAGGCCACTGCCTCCATCCATCAGGACTTTAGTCAGTCGAGTGCCTTCAACAATTGGGTCGACCACCAAAGCTTGCCTCCCAGGGGTGGCAATGTGCGTCAGGTGATCAGACTGGTCGAATGTGATGGCAGTCTGGGACCACTTCAGGTAACTGGGTGTTGCCGGGGCAACCATGTTCACCTCTCGGTTAATGACTTTCAGTCGACTTTTGCTTTCGACATCGGCAAAAATCATCAGGGTGGAATTGACTTGGGGGTATCCATCGTCACTGTCTTCCTTGTCCTCGACTCTGTCCGACTCTTTTTCCTTATCCTTGGACTGCTTTCCTTGGAACTGCTGGATCAGGAGTCGGCACTGTCGAGTGGTATGCTTTGGGTAAATAAAATTACCCTCTTCATCTTTTTTGGTGTGGATGTGACATGGCAGATCCAAAACGTCATTTCCGTCTTGATCCTTGACTTTTTTGGGCTTCCAGGTGCCCTTGGGTTTTCCCTTGAAGTTTCCCTGGGCTACGTCCAGGGCCTCCCCAGGAGCGGCTGGCTCGGCCTTCCGCTTCTGCTTCCGACTGGAATTGCCTCCAGTTTCCTGGGCGACTGCTTTCTGCTTGCTACTTCGGAGTCGATCTTCGTCTTCTCCATTAGCATACTTGGTGGCAATCTCCATCATCCGATTCAGAGACATCTCTCCAGTTCGACCGAACTTCAGATTCAACTCTCTGTATTTAACACCTTCCTTGAAGGCACAAACTGCTTGATGGTCCGGCACGTTCTCAACCGAGTGATGCAGCGTGATCCACCTCTGGATATATTCCCTCAAAGTTTCATTCGGCTTCTGCATGCAAGACCGCAGCTCGGTTAAGCCTGCAGGTCGCTTGCATGTTCCTTCAAAGGTTGTGATAAACACTCGGGAGAGGTCCTCCCAAGTGTAAATGCTGCTGGGTGCCAACTGATTTAGCCATGCTCTGGCCGAGCCCTCTAACATGAGAGGCAAATGCTTCATGGCCACCTCGTCATTGCCGCCGCCAATCTGTACAGCCACTCGGTAATCTTCGAGCCAGGTGTCAGGCTTAGATTCACCGGTGAACTTGCCGATTCCAGTCGCTAACCTGAAATTGGGAGGTATCACTGCGGCTCTGATGGCTCGACTGAAACACTCTGGCCCTGAAGCACGTACTCTGCTGCTGGCAGGCGCATCTCTGTTGTGGCCTTCTCGATGAGCTCTGTTCCTGTCAACCAAACCTTGAACGAGGATGGATCTCGCATCAAAGCCTGGGTCTCTGGGGTCGACTGGAATCCTCTGCCAAACACTATGAGGGCGTCTGTCATCTTGCCGTCGAGGCGCGTATGACCCACTCCTCGGGGGAGGGGTTGGCACTCGACGTCGATCATCGCGGTCGAATCAGTGATCATACTGCTCATTCCTCCTGTACTGATCATGCTGGCCACCACGTCCCTCACGCCTCGGGGGCGATCTCGGGCTGTGAGCTGACTCGACTGTATCTGTTGCGATAGACCGACTGTGGATCCTATTCCGCGACTGTGAGACAGCGGAATTCTGGTCTCCCGCCGCCCGGAGCAATGCTCTGATCTGTAACAAGCCCCTGCCAGCCTCCGACTGGGAGGGTTGACTCGATTCTGCTATACGGGCCGCGGCGGCCAGATTCTGAACTGGGGTTCGATATACCTGCGTCGGCGGGAAGAGCTGGCGTCGACTAGACTCGGGAGCCCGCTGACGCGCTTGCTCGTCGAGTGCTCGCTGGAGATTCTCCAGTCGAGTGCGCTCGGCCAAGTTGGCCAAACGCGCGTCCTCCAAGGCCCGGGCCTCGGGGGTCTCTCCGACGATAGGAGTGCGGAGCGCATCGATGTTCCGGCGGCGAAGCTCCTCTCGCTTCAATGACGTGAGAGGTTCGGGGAGATACTCGTCGTGGGGATGCGACGGATCGCCCCCACCCGCGCCTCCATCAGTGCGAGGGAAACCAGGGGGACTGTGTGTTCCATCGACCGCCAGAACCTCAGCCGCAGGATCGCTGCTGTCGCACTCGGATGCGGTCTCCACGGAGCCAGTCGAACAGGCCGTAGAGGGATTCGACGGGCTCGATGGCCGCGACTTGCGGGGCTGCCGATTTGCGGGCCACGGTGTGCCTCACCCACCGCTGAAGTCTTGACCGACCGGAGTGCTTGCGCTGGTGGGAGATGGGGCGGGGAGACGATACGGGGGCCGACCCATATTGGGTCGACGGTTGCCGCAGGAGGATGCCCCGAACGCATGCGCGGAAATGTGTCGCACCGCGGGCGGGGAGCGCGTCGATGTGGAGCGGTGCCTCCTGAAGCCAGGCGGAGTCGTCAATGATGAAGGTGAGCGCACCGAGACGGATCTCGCGGTCCTCCACCAAAACTCCGCAAGAAAACATGATCAAAGGGATCGAGAAAAATCACAACTTCTCCAACTAAGCGCTAAGATTCCGCCCCACGGTGGGCGCCAACTGTCGTGGTTCTAACACTGACAGTGATGTAGGGGGGTGAGTATGGAGAGGCGAGATCCTAGCTATTGGGAAGTTGTTACACGCGAGGTTTATGAGTTCAGGCCCTTCTCGGAGGAAGTAATAGCCCTACGTCTCGGAGCCCGGAGGCGGTCGACTGGATTATGCGTGTATAGGTTACAGGGGTGCGAACCCTTCCTACTGAGGAGGGGGGTGGCTTATATAGAGTTCGCCGACCCCCTCCTGCCCTCAGTAATGCAGGGTTTTAAAGTATATTTAAGATGGGGCGTTACTGGTAACGCCTCTAATAAAGTGCTGTAATGACCATGAAGACTACTTAACAGCTGACCGTTTGCCTACGGAGTGACTGTAGATCTCCTGGCAGTCGAGTGGTAGCTTCTTGGTCGAGTGGTAGCTTCTTGGACCTGTCGAGTGGGATGCCTTCAAGTCGATTGAAAGGTGATTTCTCCCAGGGGTGTCCTAGAGTAGGACTCTTCGGTCAGGTCCGTGTCCCTACCCTAGGTGCATGTCTTCATCATTGCCCGCGCACCACCTTTGGCTTTACATTAAAAGTCTTCAGCCATAGGCCAAAGTGAGGTGGGATGCAGAGAAAGGCTTCGCACACAACTATGAATGCGGAGATATTGAGGATAAAGTTGGGGGCCAGATCGTGGAAGTCCATCCCATAGTAAAACATCAATCCACGGACAAATGGATGAAGAGGGAATCCTAGCCCACGGACGAAGTGTGTGAGAAACACAACCCTCTCATGGGGCTCGGGGGTAGGGACGATTTGCCCTTTTGCCAGGAGTCAGTGAGCAATCTCCTTGGCTAGATAGCCGTCCTCCTGGAGCTCCGTGATGTCCTTCTTCTTAATGGAGGAGGCCATCCACTTGCCTCTAGCTCCGGATCCGGACATGATTGGAGTGCCTTCTAGAACGAGGAAAAGCTAAAAGCTTGGGCGCTAGAGCTCGAGGATGGAAGGACTGAAGATGAAGAAGGGTGTGGGTAAAGGGAGAGTGTTCTTATCCCCTTATAAAGGCCGCGAATATCAAGCGCCTCCCCACTCGTCCTAAAAACTCGCCTATTCCCAAGGGCTGTATAAATGGCACGGTTGGGTTACCCATGCCCGCATTGATGAGAATCATGCGATAAGGGGACACGATCTCTGCTTTGACAAGACGTGCCAATGGCAACCGCATCTCAAGACATGGAGCGGCAGACGAAAAGCGGTTCGAAATTATGACCGAACAAACGTAATGTCGTGTTGTAAAAAGCTGTCAGCGGATAGAACTCATGTGAAAAAATATATTCTCTCTGCGGTTGTGTGTGGTATGTGACAGGTCCGGATACTATCGTCGCATCCGAAGACTATCTTGGAGTTCGGAGAAAGGGGAACCCGCCTTGCAATGCCGAAGACAATCAGCGCGCCGGACTCCTCGTCATTGAAAGCCAGGTTCAGGGGCTACTGAGGGAGTCTGGGACTAAGGGGTCCTCGGGTGTCCGGGCTGTTATCCATGGGCCGGACTGATGGGCTGTGAAGACATGAAGGCCGAAGACTACACCGTGTCTGGATTGGACTCTACTTGGCATGGAAGGCAAGCTTGGTGACCGAACATTCCTTCTTATGTAACCGACTCCATGTAAACCCTAGATCCCCTCGGTGTCTATATAAACCGAAGGGGATAGTCCGGAAAGGACAACACATGTACTCATTACCATATTCATAGGCTAGGCTTCTAGGGTTTAGCCATTACGATCTCGTGGTAGATCAACTCTTGTAATACTCATATTCATTAAGATCAATCAAGCAGGAAGTAGGGTATTACCTCTATATAGAGGTCCCGAACCTGGGTAAACATCGTGCCCCCCGTCTCCTGTTACCATCGATCCTAGACACACAGTTCGGGACCCCCTACACGAGATCCGCCGGTTTTGACACCGACACTCGTCTCCGCTTGCCCACAGTTCCTGCGTGAGCCGCGTCACCTTCCCCCTCACCCACTGACGTCGTTCATCGCCGGGCGCCATGTCCAGGTGTCCTCCGGCGGAGCCGATCCCTCCCCAATGCTCGGCTATAAATAGAGCCCTCCCCAGCCTCCTCGAGCACCATCCAGTCCTCCCACACACTCCACGATCTCGTAGAAATCCGTAGCCCGGCCGGGCAGGCCGCGGGCCGCCGTCCCAGAGCTCGAGCTCGCCAGCGATCCCCTTTGGTCATCTCCGCGGCTCCAGCCCCTCCCAGGCCTGGGCAACCCTTCCAGGGCCTCCGCCGTGTCTCGGTGGTGCCGTTCCGCCCAGTTGGAGCCTCTGGTGTCGCCTCTAGCCATCGTCATCTTCATCTCCGGCGACCTCTGCTTCCTGTCGCCGATGGAGAGGCTGTTTCCGGTGCTGTCCGACCACCCCTAGCTACTCTACGGGTACGGGTAGGTGCGCCTCCGTCTCCTCTTTCGATCCCTCCCTCTCGTTCTGGCCAAGAAGCTCTCCTCGCCGGTGTGAGCTCCGGCGAAGCCGCGCTATCCTCTGTTTCCTTCTCCCCCTACCTCTCACCTGACTAGCAGGGCCCGCTAGTCAGCCACTCAGTACGCGCGTGAAGCGGTACGAGTGGTGGCGCCCGTGAGGCTTTACGCCTTCGACGTGACCCCCCCCCCTCAGTTCTGTTTTTATTTAAATTCGAATTTCATTTTTTCCAGAGAGCTTCAAACAGCCAAAACTCGTTAACCATAAGTCCAAATGAATTGATTCTTTTTGCATTGTGTTCTTTGTGAAGAAATCTAGCAGCTCACCTAAAATGAGATTTTTCTCTGATGTCTAGATTTTCTGGTGAATTTTAGAAGGGTTCTTGATGTTTTCTTTTTGTGTTTATAAATATTTTCAGAAAGTGAAGCTTGTCTTGAGGATCACCAGGAGGCTTGTGAACCTCATCTGCACTAAGGCAAGCCACAACAACATTTTCATGGTGCCATTACAATATTTGTGATTTTTCAACTTGAATGAATGATTTAATCCATGCATTTAAATCACTATTATATTACTTATATTCTGTTAGTTGCTTGTTTAAGTTGACATGCTTAGTTTACAAAAAGTTTAAAGCTAACTAAGTTGGTTAAGTCACTAGAAGTAATATTTGTTATGAAGAAGTAATATGATTATGGATATGAGTAATTATTCTGAGTTATTTTTCTTGAAGGAGAAAATGGTATAATTTGCTAAGTAAAGGTTCTGTTAAAAGTGATGATTAATCATAACCAGGGAAGTGTCATGAGTTGTTGATGTTTATGCTTAGTGTGGATATAGTTGACCGAGTTATTTCCGATGCTATATGATGCATATATTTGTGTTGCACTTGCATGGCATGTTATGACACCGGTTACTTTCACGTTAAGTGAACCTGCTAATAACTCAACTTGAATATATCGTTGACCGGGTCATGGTGCCACTTGAATCGAGTTTTTCCCAGTGCAACCACATTTGCCTTTATGGGAACACCTTTATTCGGTCCGTTGTCATGCCTCTGGTCGGTGCCTCAAACGAGGGAAGGTTATGGGCGTGCGGTACCATGGCCCGGTAAGCAGACATAACCTTGTGTTCCCATTGTTGAGATTATGGTACCTTGTCCCCGTGTGGGACCGTTTATGTTTTGGCCACGACGGTGGCCGTTGGTGTCTTTGCTAGACACGGGGCCACCCAGGACTAGCCCGGTGGGGAGTGAGTCGGAGTGGCCGAGAGAGTGTCATGGAAATGGAGGGGTTTTGTCGGAATGTCGTTGGTCCACCCGAATGGGAGTGCGAGGCCATGGATTCCGTGGTGTGGGTACAGTGCGCTACCTTTGCAGAGTGTAATAAATCTATCGATAGCCGAGTCCACGGTTACGGACACGCTCGAAAGTAGGTCACGCCATGGGTCAACGTTTAATAAATTTTGCACACTAAGTCATGAACTTTGCACTGTTGATGATGGTGGGAAGGCCATCTTGATGTTTAAACCCAAGTGTTGGCCGTGGTTGTGATCGCTGGAAGGATCACCGTTAAGACCATGTGTTGGTCGTGGTTGTTATCGCCGGAAAGATCACGAGGTAACTCGAGTTAAGACCATGAGGTTTGTACGTTTGTGATCCAAGAGCGATCACCATTGGTAAGCTAGTCCGAGGGACTTTTCTCACAAGAGCATGATCACAGCATGTTGGGTATATTGTTGCATTATTAATAATTGGTTAATTATCATGATATTGCTTGTCATTATGTTTATGCTTGTTGTGAGCTTGCAAGTACATTCAATGTACTGACCTGGCGTGTCATGCCATATTTCAGGAAAGTCTCGTTGGAAAGGAGTGATGTCCGAGTCTAGATCGTGTCCACGTCGGTGTCCCTGTGCTATGGAGTTCCGCTACGACGTTGTTCCGCTACCGCATAGTTGTTATGATCGAGGCCCCTTTATGTTCACTAAATAATGTACATATTTTTCAGCCGCACCGTGTGTGCCGCTTGGCCTCACCACCTGTTGTAATATAAAATTTGATCTGCTAGCATCAATAAAGCGGTTGTTTTCTGTAGCAAGATGTTGTGTGTTGCCAGAAGACAGGGTCTCTGGGCTGGCAATGCATCGTAAACCGGTTGCTCTGAGCCGGGGTGCCACAACGCTTGGTATCAGAGCCGCACTGACTGTAGGCCACGCTAGACTACGATGTGTTAACTGGACGTTAGATATGAGTTTAAGTTGAGTGCTGGTAGCCTTTGTAGTTGGTTGTTGCATTGCATGCACCCGTTTTATTCTTATGCTAACCTGCTAATGGTTGTGAGTGTAGATGGCTCCAGTGCCGTATTCGTGCCAGTTGCAGCTAATGTCATTCACGTCGCTACATCTTCTTCGTAACGTGTGGCATCGGCTGTACCCCCACGGTGACAACCCAGTATATCGTGTGTACCGGGAGCGTCTAGCAGACTCAGTGTATGAGTATCACGCAGTGGTTACTCTGCGCACCAGTTCCGATTCCAGCACTTACACTCGTAATTCTCTGAGTGGTTTTGCTTCTACCGCTTCTCAGGCTGTCCAGTTTGTTGCATTCGAGGTCCTTGTCGAACTTCGCTACAACGAGGTCCGGATGCAGAACCACCCAGGTTTCTACTACTATCCTTCTCTGCACAACAATGGTCGTGTCTGTTTCCCTATCATTGATCTGGAGTCTCATAGTGTTGCTAGCCACCTTTCCCGTTATATCACTGCTAGCTATCTTATGATCCACGAGCTGGCTTGAGAGCTGACTCGTGCTCGTACTGATTTAGCCTCTACTAGATCTGTCACTACTCCAGCATATATGCGATTTACTCCTTACATTCCAGCCAGTTCTAGTTCCCCTGTTTCACCGGTTACTCCTCCGAGTAGCTCGGGTGCCTCGACCGTAAATCCTCTCAGTGCTCCTACTGAGTGGGTTTCACTTCTCACTACTCCCGTAGCCCTGATGCTTCATCCTGCACCTGCCTCGGAGGGAGAGCCCTCGAGGCAGCGTCATCGTGTTACCTTTAACCTGGAGGTTTCCGTTAACCTCGTCAGTTCACGATCCGAGTCCGCTTCAGGAGAGGACCCCGCAGCACCAGCAGAGCAGTAGAGCTTCGGAGTATCCACAGTCATCAAGATGATGTATGGATGTCGTAGTACAAATCATGATGTTTCGTTTCCTATATGAGAGTAGTTGAACCTGGCATGTTTATTACCTTTCATGTATGAGTCTATGTATAATTATGTTGGAACTCTATTTTTATTCGCCTTATTCTCTTCGTTATTTCGTTTTCTCTCGGGTTTTGTTGCTGGCTTTTCCCCAATTTATTTTTGGATGTTTCTCATCTCGGTTGCGTTGTCTTGGGAAAAAACCACAATAGGATGCCCCGGGGAGGCAGCAGTAGCGACGCTCACGAGGATGCTCCCGTTCGTCGTTCCGCATGACAGGCAGGACACTCCCCCGAGCCGTACGTTCCACCACCGCCTCCACCGCCAAATCCTCCCTCCACCAAGAAAATTCTGCGTATGTTTGAGGAAAGGAGGAATAATGATCTGATTGAAATATTAAGAAGTGTGCAAGCTGTGGTTGGACAAAATGGAAATCAGAACGGTCATCACTCCAAGCTGTTAGATTTTCAGAGGACCAAGCCTCCCAGTTTCAGTCAGGTTATTGATCCCTTGGATGCAGACGATTGGTTGTGAACCATTGAGAGGAAGCTTGAGATTGATCGTACTGAAGAAGATGATAAAGTTCCATTTGCAACTCATTATCTTGAAGGCGATGCTGCCATATGGTGGGAAAATGCAAAAGCCATGTGGCCTGCTGATGAGGAGATCACCTGGTCAAAATTCAAGGATCAGTTTTGGAAATATCATATTCCTACTAGTATTATGAAGGTTAAGCAGTGTGAATTTCTTGCATTTCTCCAAGGAAATCAGTCTGCGGGTGAATATTTGCAAAAATTCAATCATCTGGCCCGTTACTCCCTTTATGATGTGGCCACCGAAGAAAGAAAGATTGACAGATTTCTTGGGGGATTAAACCCGCAACTCCGGTGTACCCTCAGTATGATTGATTTCCCAGATTTCCAAACTCTGGTGAATAAAGCTTTCATTGCCGAAAGGGAGCACAAGCTTGTATTAGATATTAGGCCTGCTAATAACGATCACAAGCGCAAGTTTGAGCCAAGGAAGGAAGGGCAACCAGTGCAAAAAGCACGCACCTGGCAACAGACTCAGGTGGAATACAAGCCCAATTGGCAACAGAATGTTAACAAGACCACCACCCAAGTCAAGAATGTCGTGACCAACCCAGTGCACGAGGAGTGCCAGCGCAACAATTCTTGCTTCAGTTGTGGGCAAACCGGACATTATGCCAGACAGTGTCCCAAGAACGGCAAGGCAAGTGCACTAATCAGGCCACAAGTAAACTTTATGGAGTCATGCCCGAACTAGCAAAACATTACTGGGCACGTTCATCACCTCTCCGCAGATGAAGCCCAAGAGAACCCCAAAGTCATCATTGGTATGTTTTCTGTTAATAACAAACTTGTCGTAATTTTATTTGACTCTGGGGCTTCCCACTCTTTTATTTCTCGGAGTTTTGTTTCCCAAAACAAATTTCCTTGTTCGCTTTTGGGCAAGAATATGCTGGTACAAACCCCGGGATCCTTAATCAAGAGCAATCTGGTCTGCCGTAATCTGGAAATCAATATCAACAAAGTCTGTTTTCCAACTTCCTTGATAATCATTGAGTCTGTAAAGTTGGACGTTATCTTGGGAATGAATTGGTTGACCCAATATCAAGTATGCATAAATTGCGCAACCTGAGAAGTCACTTTGACCAGTCAGAAGGGGCAGGCTACCAGATTCTATGCTTGCAGAAGCATACCCAAGAAAGAATTGGTCTTCACCGCTGTGGCTGGTGAGTTGGAATTAATTCCTGTGGTCAGTGAGTTTCCTGATGTATTTCCAGAAGAACTGCCAGGCATGCCCCCAGACCGAGAGCTTGAGTTTGCAATAGATCTTGTGCCCGGAACCGCACCGTTATACAAGAAGTATTACCGGATGCCCTCATCAGAATTAGTGGAGCTAAAGAAACAGCTTGATGAAATGCTCCAGAAAGGATATATCCGTCCCAGCTCTTCACCATGGGGATCACCTGCTATCTTCATGGACAAGAAAGATGGCAGCCTCCGCATGTGTGTGGATTACCGTTAGCTGAATGATGTCACCATCAAAAATAAATACCCGCTACCAAGGGTTGACGACTTGTTTGATCAGCTCAGTGGGGCCAAGGTATTCTCCAAGATTGATTTACGGACAGGATATCATCAGCTCAAGATTAAAAAGGAAGATATTCCTAAGACCGCATTCACCACTTGATACAGTCTTTATGAATATACAGTTATGTCCTTTGGTCTCACCAACGCCCCTGCCTTCTTCATGCATATGATGAACAAAGTATTCATGGACTTCCTCGATAAGTTCGTGGTAGTCTTCATCGATGACATACTTATTTACTCAAAAAGTGAAGAAGATCACACAGAACACCTCCGAGCAGTGCTACAACGACTCCGCGACCATCAGCTATACGCCAAATTCAGTAAATGCGAGTTTTGGCTCAAGCAAGTTGGATTTCTTGGACATGTGCTATCCGCCGAAGGTATAGCCATGGACCCGAGCAAAGTAAAGGATGTGCTCAATTGGTTGACGCCCACAACCGTATCACAGATCCGTAGTTTTCTTGGATTAGCCAAGTACTACCATCGTTTCATTGAAGGGTTTTCCAAGGTTGCTAAACCCATGACGGAGCTGCTCAAAAAGGATAAGAAGTCTGAATGGGCTGAGGACTTTGAGAAAAGTTTCAGTGAGCTAAAAATACGGCTGACGACCGCACCTGTGTTGACTCTTCCAGATATCTACCGCAGTTTTGATGTGTACTGTGACGCCTCCAGACAAGGACTTGGATGCGCACTTATGCAAGATGGCAAGGTAGTAGCATATGCATCGCGATAGCTACGACCCCACGAGGGAAATTATCCTACTCATGATCTGGAATTGGCCGCGGTGGTTCATGCTCTAAAATTTGGAGACACTACCTCATAGGGAAGAGGTGCTAAATTTTTACCGATCACAAAAGTCTCAAGTATATATTTACTCAGCCAGATTTAAATCTCCGTCAACAAAGATGGCTTGAGTTAGTCAAGATTGTGATCTTGGAATAAATTACCACCCGGGTAAGGCCAATGTGGTTGCCGATGCACTCGGTCGAAATCCTGTCAGCCTAAATGTCATATTGAAATCCTTGCCTCCTGAACTTCAAGAGGAAATTTCTTAGCTCAACCTAGTCATAGTTGATGCTGGCGTTGCTAATATTTTGGAAGTTTCCCCCACACTTGAGGAAGAGATTCGCAAGGCCCAACCAGCTGACACCGTCCTGCAGAAACATGACAAGAGTATGGTAGCAGGACAGACTCCAGATTTCTTAAGGGACCAATTCGGTACCCTCCGATTTCGTGGAAGGATTTGTGTACCCAGTTAGACAGACTTAAAGAAGAAAATCATGTCGGAAGCACACGAATCTTCGTATTCTATTCACCCTGGAGGTACGAAAATGTATGAAGACCTTCGACAAATATTCTGGTGGGATGGAATGAAGAAAGACATTGCCTATTTTGTGGCCTGTTGCGACATATGCAACAAGGTGAAGGCAGAGCATCAGAAGCCAGCCGGATTTCTCCAACCGCTGCCAGTGTCACGATGGAAATGGGATGATGTCTGCATGGATTTCATCACAGGGCTACCTAAGACTCATCGAGGCAATGATGCAATCTAGGTCATAGTGGACACCTTAACCAATGTAGCTCACTTTATCCTGATCAGAACCACATATCGAGCGGATCAACTTGCACAGTTGTATGTATCCAAGTCAGTCTACATGGAGTACCCCGAACCATCACTTCTGACCGAGGTTCACTTTTTACCTCCGCTTTTTGGTCACGTCTCCATCAAGCCTTGGGGACAGCGCTAAAATATACTACCACTTATCATCCTCAGACTGATGGACAGACTGAGCGGGTAAACCAAATACTCGAAGATATGCTACGAGCCTATGTTTTGGCCCAAGGACCTAAATGGGAAGACTGCCTGTCATATGCCGAGTTCTCTTATAATAACAGCTTCCAGACCAGTCTAAAGATGCCACCGTATGAGGCTTTGTATGGCCGTAAGTGTCCCACTCCTTTAAATTGGTCTCAAACTGTAGATAGCCGTATTTTCGGAACAGATCTCATGATGGAAGCTGAGAAACAAGTTAAGGAAATCCGAGACAGATTGCAATTGGCCAAATCACGACAAAAGAGTTATTATGATGCAAAGCATCGGCATATCAGTTTTGAACCCGGAGAACACGTACACCTCCGAGTCACTCCTATGAAAGGAGTCAAGAGATTCCAGACTCGTGGAAAGTTGGCACCCAGATTTATTGGTCCATTTCCAGTTATGTCCCGAGCGGGTACTGTTGCATATCAGTTGGAACTACCCCCTGAATTGTCGGAAGTGCACAATGTGTTTCATGTTTCACAGTTGAGGCGATGCATATCGCCGCCCGAGAAGAAGACTGCTATGACTGAAATAGAGTTGGCAAAGGATTTAACATATGAAGAGAGACCGGTTAGAATTTTGGATCAGATGGAAAGAGTCACTCGTAGTAAAGCAAGGAAGTTCTACAAATTTTAGTGGGAGCATCACACAGAGTCAGAATCAACTTGGGAACGGGAAGAATTTCTTAAGGCACATTATCCAGAATGGTTTTCCCAAGCAACCGAATCTCGAGGACGAGATCCATCCTAAGTGGGGGAGGTTTGTGACAGCCTGGTTTTTGCCCTCTTCCCTTTGTCTGATTTTTATTTGATTTGGTTTTGAAATTTGGAGTTGAAACTTTTCACATGGACTCAAAACACTTGGGTACCCCTTGTCTTTCACCCAAGTGCCTCATTTCCCTCTCTAACTATCATTTCCTCTCTAGTTCACCTCAAAATAATATTTTGAATATTTTCTTAAATGAAAAATATTCATTTCCCTCTCTTAAACCCTAGCTAGCTCAATGTGCTCCAAAGCAGCCCTAATTTTTCTTGCCCACAAAAATCTGAGAAAATTCACAAAAATTCTTTGAACCCTAGGGCACCTTCCTAAGCAAAAATATTTCACCACTCTTTGGAATATTTTTGCTACAGAAAATATTTTCTGTTCTGGACAGAAATGGTGGTTTCTACAGCAACTACCATTTTACTTGATCCATTGTGGCTGATTTTTCTTGTGCATCATCACCTTAGTAGATGATTGCTAACCTCCAAAGCCCAGCTCCCAACTCCCAGTAGTTTGACCACAGTAAGCTCTCAAAGTTACTGACCAGAAACTTACCAGGCAGTTGAAATCTGTTCTACTGCGTCTGAGTCCAAACCAAAGCGTGGTAACCTCTAAAACTAGCACGAACAACATGCCAGACATGAAGTTCAGGCTTAGGTCGGCCTGAGGTCAGAGTTCACGCGGTGACCACACGTGTGCACGATGCCAACCTGCATGTCGTCGCGCTCTGAGTGCCGCCAAGTGCTCTGTTGCGCGCGTGCTCGCTTCCCCGACTGCCTAAGCTTGCCAAACCTTGCCACAATCATCGTCCCGATCTTCTTAACTTCCCCTTGGCGCTCGCCGACGCCGGAGCTCACCGCAGTGAGCACGGGCGCGGTCCGGCCAACACAACAGTGCGCTGCACACTGTGCTCGTCGCCACCCTCTCACCCCTGTGCTCATCTCCGCTCGCCCACAGTTCCCGCGTGAGCTGCATCGCCTTCCCCCTCACACACTGACGTCGTTCGTTGCCGGGTGCCATGTCCAGGTGTCCTCCGGTGGATCCCGATCCCTCCCCGACGCTCGGCTATAAATAGAGCCCTCCCCATCCTCCTTGAGCACCATCCACTCCTCCCACACACTCCACGATCTCGTAGAAAGCCGTAGCCCGTCCAGGCAGGCCGCGGGCCGCCATCCCCGAGCTCGAGCTCGCCGGCGATCCCCTCGGGTCGTCTCCATGGCTCCAGCCCCTCCTAGGCCCGGGCAACCCTTCCAGGGCCTCCGCCATGTCTCAGTGGTGCCGTTCCGCTCGGTTGGAGCCTCCGGTGTCGCCTCTAGCCGTTGTCGTCTTCATCTCCGGCGACCTCTGCTTCCTGTCGCCACTAGAGAGGTTGTTTCCGACGCTGTCCGACCACCCCTAGCTACTCTACGGGTACGGGCAGGTGCGCCTCCGTCTCCTCTTTCGATCCCTCCCTCTCGTTCTGGCCAAGAAGCTCTCCTCGCCGACGTGAGCTCCGGTGAAGCCGCGCCGTCCTCTGTTTCCTTCTCCCCTCCCTCTCACCTGACTAGCGGGGCCCGCTAGTCAGCCACTCAGTACGCGCGCAAAGAAGTACGAGTGGTGGCGCCCGCGAGGCTTTACGCCTTCTACGTCACCCCCCCCCCCTCCTCAGTTCTGTTTTTATTTAAATTCAAATTTCATTTTTTTCAAGTGAGCTTCAAACAGCCAAAACTCTTTAACCATAAGTCCAAATGAATTGATTCTTTTTGCATTGTGTTCTTTGTGAAGAAATCTAGCATCTCACCTAAAATGAGATATTTATCTGTTTTCTAGATTTTCTAGTGAATTTTAGAAGGGTTCTTGATCTTTTCTTTTTGTGTTTATAAATATTTTCAGAAAGTGGAGCTTGTCTTGAGGATCACCAGGAGGCTTGTGAACCTCATCTGCACTAAGGCAAGCCACAACAACATTTTCATGGTGCCATTATAATATTTGTGATTTTTCAAATTGAATGAATGATTTGATCCATGCATTTAAATCACTATTATATTATTTATATTATGTTAGTTGCTTGTTTAAGCTGACATGCTTAGTTTACAGAAAGTTTAAAGCTAACTAAGTTGGTTAAGTAACTAGAAGTAATATTTGTTATGAAGTACTATGATTATGGATATGAGTAATTATTCTGAGTTATTTTTCTTGAAGGAGAAAATGATATAATTTGCTAACTAAAGGTTCTGTTAAAAGTGATGATTAATCATAACCAGGGAAGTGTCACGAGTTGTTGATGTTTATGCTTAGTGTGGATATAGTTGACCCAGTTATTTCCGATGGTATATGATGCATATATTTGTGTTGCACTTGCATGGCATGTTATAACACCGGTTACTTTCATATTAAGTGAACCTGCTAATAACTCAACTTGAATATATCGTTGACCGGGTCATGGTGCCACTGAATCGAGTTTTTCCCAGTGCAACCACATTTGCCTTTATGGGAAGGCCTTTATTCGGTCTGTTGTCATGCCTCTGGTCGATGCCTCCAACGAGGGAAGGTTATGGGTGTGCGGTACCCTAGCCCGGTAAGCAGACATAACCTTGTGTGCCCGTTGTTGAGATTATGGTACCTTGTCCCCGTGTGAGACCGTTTATGTTTTGGCCACGACGGTGGCCGTTGGTGTATTTGGTAGACACGGGGCCACCCAGGACTAGCCCGGTGGGGAGTGAGTCGGAGTGGCCGAGAGAGTGTCATGGCAATGGAGGGGTTTCGTCCGAATACCATTGGTCCACCCAAATGGGAGTGCGAGGCCATGGATTCCGTGGTGTGGGTACAGTGTGCTACCTCTGCAGAGTGTAATAAATATATCGATAGCCGAGTCCACGGTTACAGACACGCTCGAAAGTAGGTCACACCATGGGTCAATGTTTAATAAATTTTGCACACTAAGTCATGAACTTTGCACTATTGATGATGGTGGGAAGGCCATCTTGATGTTTAAACCCAAGTGTTGGTCATGGTTATGATCACCGGAAGGATCACCGTTAAGACCACGTGTTGGTCGTGGTTGTGATCGCCGGAAAGATCATGAGGTAACCCGAGTTAAGACCACGAGGCTGGTACATTTGTGATCCAAGAGTGATCACCATTGGTAAGCCAGTCCGAGGGACTTTTCTCACAAGAGCATGATCACATCATGTTGGGTATATTGTTGCATTATTAATAATTGGTTAATTATCATGATATTGCTTGTCATTATGTTTATGCTTGTTGTGAGCTTGCAAGTACATTCAATGTACTGACCTGGCGTGTCATGCCAGATTTCAAGAAAGTCTCGTTGGAAAGGAGTGCTGTCCGAGTCTAGATCGTGTCCACATCGGTGTCCCTGTGCTATGGAGTTCTGCTACGACGGTGTTCCCCTGCCGCATAGTTGTTATGATCGAGGCCCCTTTATGTTCCCAAAATAATGTACATATTGTTCAGCCGCACCATGTGTGCCGCTTGCCTCACCACCTATTGTAATATAAACTTTGATCCGCCAGCATCAATAAAGCGGTTGTTTTCTGTACCAAGATGTTGTGTGTTGCCAAAAGACAGGGTCTCTAGGCTGGCAATGCATCATAAACCAGTTGCTCTGAGCCGGGGTGCCACACGATCGTCGGTATCTCAATACCTAGTTCAATCTCGTTACCGACAAGTCTCTTTACTCGTTCCATAATGCATCATCCCACAACTAACTCATTAGTCACATTGCTTGCAAGGCCATAGTGATGTGCATTACCGAGAGGCCCCAGAGATACCTCTCCGATACACGGAGTGACAATTCCTAATCTCGATCCATGCCAACTCAAAAAACACCATCGAAGACACCTGTAGAGCATCTTTATGATCACACAGTTACCTTGTGACATTCGGTAGCACACTAAGTGTTCCTCCGGTATTCGGGAGTTACATAATCTCATAGTCATAGGAACATGTATAAGTCATGAAGAAAGCAATAGCAATAAACTAAACGATCATAGTGCTAAGCTAACGGATGGGTCAAGTCAATCACATCATTCTATAATGATGTGATCCCGTTCATCAAATGACAACTCATGTCTATGGTTAGGAAACTTAATCATCTTTGATTAACGAGCTAGTCAAGTAGAGGCATACTAATGACACTCTGTTTGTCTATGTATTCACACTTGTACTAAGTTTCCGGTTAATACAATTCTAGCATGAATAATAAACATTTATCATGATATAAGGAAATATAAATAACAACTTTATTATTGCCTCTAGGGCATATTTCCTTCACCGAGGAGGGCACAACCCACCCCAGGCGCGCCCTGGTATCTTGTGCTCACCAGGGTGAGCCCCTTTGGTAGTTATTTGCTCCAGTATTTTTCATATATTCCGAAACAATTCTCTGTAAATTTTCAACTCATTTGGAGACGTGAAGAATAGGCAACTCCGACATCTCTTTTTCAGGTCCAGAGTTCCAGCTCCCGTCATTCTCCCTCTTTGTCTAAACCTTGTATATTATGAGAGAAAAGGCATTAGAATTACTCCATAAAGCATTATTATGCATAAAAACATTATAAATAATAGTAGGAAATCGTGATGCAAAATCAGGGTCCTTCCCACATGACCCAGAAAACCGTCGGGGATAGGGAGTAGCAATGCATACATTTTGCATAACTAAGCGTATGCGTTGCCGGGATGTTATGTTCTTTCGCGACCCCATCTGGAGCCCTTTTCTGGTACTCTGCCGGAGGGGGAATCTAATCATGGAGGGCTTCTTCATCATCCTTGTTGCCTCTCGATGATGCGTGAGTCATTCACCACAAACCTACGGGTCCATATCTAGTAGCTAGATGGCTTTATCTCTCTCTTTTATCTTCAATACAATGTTCTCCTCGATGTTCTTGGAGTTCTATTCGATGTAATCTTCTTTTGCGGTGTGTTTGTTGGGATCCGATGAATTGTGGGTTTATGGTCGGATTATCTATGAATAATGTTTGATTATATCACCGAGATGAAGGGCGGTCACGAAGATCATATGAGCCTCGACTTCGTCTTCGGGATGTTCCCTCCGAAGAAGGCGATTTGGGTCATCCAGGCCTCGATACTCAAACATGAGCAATGCCTTGGAGCCAAGGGGGGAATGCTTATCTCCATCCATGTCCTCACGAGTTGGATGCTGGCTATATCCCTCTCACACATCTCGAAGACTTCTTGGATAAGAGGACTGTCGGGTTCGAACTCCATCTTCAAACTCCATCCTAGGCCCGGGCGACACGGGATGTCAGAACAGACTGGCAGCCCGACCTCACAGTGCCCCCGACCAATGGCAGTGGTGTACAACCATCTTCGTTCCCACAACTCCAGGCCGTCAACAGTTCGGACCTCAAAGAAACCCGAGTCCGGGCGAAGTTAGAGATCTGCGCTACCGCAAGAGGGGACCTTGCCCCTCTTCAGGCGAGGAACTACCTTGAAGAAATGCCTGAAGAGGTCGAAGTGTGGCGGAATTCCTAAGGAGCATTCATAGAAAGTTGTGAAGCATAACAAATGAAACACCTCTCTCGGAGTCAAGTGATGCAGGTGAAAGACCATAATGAGTGAGAACTCCTCGGACAAACGCGCTCAAAGGGAATCGGAGCCCACGATAGAGGAACGCCTCGTGAACCACCAGATTCCAAAGTGGGCGCGACACCTTCTCCTCTTTATCAGGGGCTAGCCATGGTATCAAAGATTTCTCTGCCAGCCATCCCGACTCCACTAGGCGCTATAGGACGCTCCTGGTAACTGGGCACTTCCTCCAGTAACTATCCCACTCTAGCATGGCACATGGGGATTCAGTGGAGAACTGGCTAGAAGACCCTCTCGGCAGCGGTTGGAGGAGGGAGCGGCGGCCATTCGCATCAGCAACCCTAGGCACGAAGTGGTGGCAACAAGTGACGGAAGGGAAGAGTGAGGATCGCCCTATGAAAGCGTCGTTCCATATCCAAGACGGAGCTTGTGCTACTAGTGGGATCCCCTTAAGAAGAGGATGACATACGAACCGCATCCAAGATGAAGCTTGCGCTACTGGTGGGCCGGCCCATTGAATTTGTCCAGCCCTGCCGCCCAAAGAGAAAATGGCGGCATCGCTGGTAAGAAAGAGGAATAGAACCGCCATGCAACAACTCAGGAGGCTGGAGACACGAAGAGAAAGAGCCCGATGGAGATCTTGGAGCCCGGACGCTCGTGACCTCCATCACACTTGGGGGCTACTAACGGGGTCCCAGACCCGGGGTGCCTAGTGTAAAGGAGCCTAGCCTCGACCTTGTCCAGCTCCCACCAGGCCCAAAGAAGTATCAAGGAACCCTACGAAGGAGTGGATGGTGGATGTGTACCCCAAGCCAGAAGGGAGCGGTCGGTTCGATCTGATATCTTCTCCGTGTAAACCCTAAACCTCTCCTTTCTATATAAAGGGAGGTCTAGGGACGTCATTAGGAATCCAATCTGAAACTCAACTCTCGGTAGACATCTCAAACACCATTGTAATCCTCTGCACGTATCCCCTCACCATGAATACTAAGACAAAGCAGGACATAGGGTATTACTCTTCGGAGGCCCGAACCTGGGTAAACTGTGTGTATGCAGACTCCGTTTCCAGTACTTCCGGTCTCTTTATGAACCCTACCGAGAGATCTAACGGGGATTTGATCCATCACCTTCAGCTCCTCGTTGGTTTCGACACTCTTACTTATTGAAAGGACTACGGTTGATCCCCTATACTTGTGGGTCATTGATAACCCACAAGTATAGGGGATCGCAACAGTTTTCGAGGGTAGAGTATTCAACCCAAATTTATAGATTTGACACAAGGGGAGCCAAAGAATATTTATAAGTATTAGCACTTGAGTTGTCAATTCAACCACACCTGGAGATTAAATATCTGTAGCAAAGTGATTAGTAGCACAATAATATGATAGTTTGATAGTAGTAGTAACAGTAGTAGTGGTTACGGTAACAACAGTAATAGTTTTGTAGCAGTTGTAACATTAGCAATACAAATAGTAACTTAGCAAGAACAATGTATAGAAAGCTCGTAGGTGTTGGATCGGTGATTACGTTGGATAATATTCATCATATAACAGTCATAACCTAGGGCGACACAGAACTAGCTCCAGTTCATAAATATAATGTAGGCATGTATTCCGTAAATAGTCATATGTGCTTATGGAAAAGAATCTGCATGACATCTTTTGTCCTACCCTCCCGTGGCAGCGGAGTCCATAAGGAAACTAAGGGATATTAAGGCCTCCTTTTAATAGAGAGAACCGGAACAAAGCATTAACATATAGTGAATACATGAACTCCTCAAACTACGGCCATCACTGGTAAGTATGCCAATTGTTGTCACCTTGGGGTTTACGGATCATAACACGTAATAGGTGAATATGACTTGCAAGATCGGATCATGAACATAGATATAATGGTGATAACATAAATGGTTCAAATCTGAAATCATGGCAGTCGGGCCCTAGTGACAAGCATTAAGCATAACAAAGTCATAGCAACATCAATCTCAAAACATAGTGGATACTAGGGATCAAGCCCTAACAAAACTAACTCAACTACATGATGGATCTCATCCAACTCCTCATCAACCAGCGAGCCTACGAAGGAATTACTCACTCTGGTGGTGATCATCATGAAATTGGTGATGGAGGATGGTTGATGATGACAAAGACCGAAGACCCCCCTTTCTAAAGCCCCGAATGGGCTCCAGACCTGGCCTCCCGATGAAGAACAGGAGGTGGCGGCAACTCCATATCCTAAAATGCGACGAAACTTCTTGTCGTATTTTTCTGGAAAAATAGGATTTTATAGCATCAGAACTGGGGTTAGCGGAGCCTCGTGGGCCCCACTACCCACCAGGGCATGCCAGAGTGGGTTGGCGTGCCTTGGTGCCTTGTGGGCAGCTGCCCCCCCCCCTCTCTAGTGGGTCTTGGTTCAAGTATTTTTTATTTATTCCAAAATAATTCCCCAAAAAGATTCGTCCAATTCCGAGAACTTCTATTTCTGCACAAAACAACACCATGGTAGTTCTGCTGAAAACAACGCCAGTCCCGGTTAGTTTCACTCAAATCATGCAAATTAGAGTCCAAAACAAGAGCAAAAGCATTTGGAAAAGTAGATACGATGGAGGCATATCAGTCATCACCAACCCATGGGAATTTTTACACTGTACATCTTCTCATGGGCCTTGGAACACTAGCCCACAAGCTATTTCCTTCGACCTGGCCTACCCCAACCATTGGCTTCAAGCGCCAACAGGGCACATGTTAAAACTAACTTGGATTTTGTACCAAGAACACAATAACAACCATATATAGTTTTTCCCTAAAAACAACAACATATAATTTTCCCTGAAAAACAAGTATATATTGTTAAAATAGACAACACTTTACTCAAGACTCACCCTACAAGTTTCACACACACATGATAACTTTTTCTATGATAACAGATCTAGTCCGAATGACAACATGTTGCTGAGAATGTTACTACTGAAGAACTGGATTATTCACTAGCCACTAATTAGTGATGCATTTAGTAGGCCATTGGGTCGTTATACTGCTATAAATGACAATATATCTAACATCTTTACTTTTGTCAATGAAAAAATCATGTTGTGATACAAGTGAAGATTCAAAATAGACCGCACTTCAATCTGAATTGTGAAACAAACTAAGAACTCATTAACACATGTGTATCTCTTTCCAAGTCATGATCATCGTGCATTCACTCACCACTTAGTAACACCTTTGGAAGTTTGTCTGATGTTATAGATGTAGTTATCTACCATTGCTACATTTGTATTCATTTGATACCTTCTCAAATACATCAACATAATTTTTTTATACGATTCACATGAAGATCATGTCATATAATGCACCACCATCTATACAGTGAGACACACAAGAGCTCACTAAAGTATATATTTCTCTTGCGGCTCATGCTCATCATTAACTGCAATGAGCTAGAATATTCATTATTGGTTAATCTTTAGCGGTTTGTTGGGACGTTAAAAATAACTATTTTTTAAAATAGTTTGGATTGCTTACCACATTTGTAAACTAGCTATATCATGGCGTCTGAACCTATCTCAATGCCATCAATGTCAACACAATATTGTGATATATGTAAAGATTATGAACTGATGACACACAATACAATACCATCTGTATCGAAGAAATAACTCGCTAATCTGCATATATCTCTTCCCAGCTCATGCTTGGGTTCACATTCTTGCAATGAACTAGAGTATTCACTCACCACCTAGTAACACCTTTAGCTATACATCGACATGATACAAAATAACCAGTTATCTAGTGTGTTATGGTCCAGCTAATGTGAACTCACCTTGATGGCATCAACAAATGAAACACTAGCAAAGATTATGGTGTATATCGCACTACCATCAGTATCACTATAACAACAATAACACTCATTAAAACCCGTAATCTTACTGCTCATGCCCATGATTAATTGCGTAAAATTGGGAGGTGGTTCATCCACCCAACTCACACAAAAGGATCCATACGGTGTAGCCAACCACACCAGGACGACCCATGGATAGATAGAGCTAAAGAAATGCTCAAACATCAGGAAGGCGTGGGGGAGTATGCTGGAGGGGCCTTTAGTGTTTTGTTGAAATGCAATAAATAATACTTTCTAATGCCATCTGGCGAATCCATGTAGTGATACAATGTTAAAGATTATGCCAGGTATTGCACTATGATCTATATTATGATACATACAAAGAACTCATTAGCCACAAATATATCTTCCTGGCACATAATCACCGTTAATTGCAATTAATTGAAGTATTCACTCACCAAACAGTAAGATATATAACACTTGGTTGATATGCTATAAATGACTAGTTTTCTCCTGCTACTATGAACACATATGCAATACATCAATGGCGAATCGACATTGTGATACAAGTGAAGATTGCCCTATATTTCACTACCATTTATATTATGATACCGACAAAGAGCTCATTAAACCATTGATATCTCTTCCAGTTCATGCTCATCTCTAACTGCAAATGAGCTGGAGTATTCACTCATCACTATCCTTTAGCGGTTTGTCGGGATGCTATAGCTAAAGATCTATCTAGTGGTTCTACTTTTTGTTAATCAGAACCTATCTAGAATACATCAGTGAAAATCCTTATTACGATACAAGTGAAGATTATGAATTTATGACATATACCGCAGTACCATGTATATCGAAAAACATCTCACTAAACCACATATATATCTTTCTAGCTCATGATCGGCGTCACTCACAAATAAATTGGAGCGTTCACTCACCACTTAGTAATGCCTTTAGATGTCTATCGACATGCTAAGAAATAATTGGTGATCTAGTGCCACTACGGTTTTCGCTAATGTGAACTCCTCTCAAAGATGTCACAAATTATGATGCAGCTTGTTAGCACCACCGCACATAGAAGGCGCCACATCGTGCAGCTAACCACATCTTGACAATCTACAAAAGGTGTCACACCATGCAGCCACATACACCAGGGCAACCTACAGAAGGCGTCACATCGTGCAACCACTCATACCGGGATAACCTACAGAAGGCGTCACACCATGCGGCCACCCACACCGGGATGGCCTAGAGATAGAGATAGATATATAAGCACTAACAAGAAGATACATCAAATGGAAAATCGGTAATGTGATATAAATGAAGACTATGAATTTAGATATATATTGCGGTTACATCTATATTGAACAAAGAGCTCATTGAGCAATATCTCTTTTCAACTCATGCTCGATGTCACTTGCAGTGAACAGTAACGTTCATTCACCTCTTAATAACACATTAGCTGCCCGTTGGCATGCTAAGAAATAACCATTTGGCATACAAAAGGTGCCACACCGTGCAGCCAGCCATAACGGGACAACCTCCAAAAGGCGTCACATTGTGCAACCACCCATACCGGGACAACCTACAGAAGGCGCCACACCATGCAGCCATCCACACGGGAATGGCATGGAGATAGGGATAGAAAGAAAAACGCTCGTAGGTGGACACATCAAGGGCGAATATGTATTGTGGTATATATGTGGAGATCATGAATTTACGATATACATTGTGGTTCCATCTATATTGAACGAACAACTTATTAAGCCACACATATCTCTTTCAGCTCATGCTCAATGCAATTGCGGTGAACGGTAACTTTCACCCACCGCTTAATTACGCATTTTACCCATCTGTTGGCATGCTAGGAAATAACCAACTGTCCAATGCCGCTACAGTTGCACTAACCAATTGTCCAATGCCAATATAGATGGCACCACACTATGCAACCACCCACATCGGGACAACCTGCGGAAGGTGTCACACCGTTCATCCACCTGCGCTGGGACACAAAAGGCACCACAAGGTGCAACCACCCACACCAGGACAACCTACAGAAGGCGCTACACCATGCAGCCACCCGCACCGGGATAGCCTAGAGATAGAAATCCGTATTGTGATATTAATGGAGATTATGAATTTATGGCAGATATTACGATTCCATCCATATTAAACAAACAACCCACTGAGCGACGTATATCTCTTTTCAGCTCATGCTCGACGTACTTGCAGTAAAAGGTAACATTCACCCACCGCTTAGTAACACCTTTAGCCATCCGTTGGCATGGTAGGAAATAACCAGCTGTCCAGTGCCGCTACACCTGCACTAACGTGAACTTCACTCAAAGATGTTACAAATTTACATTACCAAAAGTTATGCCATATATTACATTGGTATCAATACCATCATCACAATTGAAAAAATTAATGCATGAACATATATCTTCTTCCACTGCGTCTCTGATTAATCGCGTAGAATCGGAAGATGATTCATCAACACCAGCTCACCAGCATAGAAGGCGCCGCACCGTGCAACCAGACACACCCGAATGCCCTGCAGATAGAGAGGGAGGGAGAAACGCCATGCAACCACCTGAATGACATACCATGCAGCTACCCACATTGGAACAATCTACCGAAGGTGTCACACCATGCAACCACCCCAACTGGGATAACCTACAGAAGGCGCCACATCGTGCAACCACCTATACTGGGACAAACTACAGAAGACGCCACACCGTGCATCCATCCTCAATGGGACAACCTACCGAAGGCGTCACACTGTGTAGGCACCTACACTGGAATAACATACAGAAGGCGCCACACCATGCAGCCACACTCATCGGGACAACCTACAAAAGGCGGCACACCATGAAGCCACCCAAACTGGGATAATCCATAGAAGGCGCTACACCATGCAGCCACCCTCACCGGGATAACTTGCAGAAGGCGTCACACCATGCAGCCACCAACACAAGGATAATCTACGGAAGGCGCCACACCGTGCAGACACCCTCACCGGGATAACCTACAAAAGGCGCCAAACCGTGCAGCCACCCACATTGGGATAACCTACAGAAGACGCCACATCGTGCAGCCACCCTCACCGGGATAACCTACATAAGGCGCCAAACCGTGCAGCCACCCACACTGGGATAACCTATAGAAGGCGCCACACCATGCAACCACCCTCACCGGGACAACCTACAAAAGATGTCACACCGTGCAACCACCCACACTAGGATAACCTACAGAAGGCGCCACACCGTGCAGTCACCCACACTGGGATAACCTACAGAAGGCGCCACAGCATGTAGCCACCTTTACCGGGACAACCTACAGAAGGCGCCACACCATGCAGCCACCCACATTGGGATAACCTACAGAAGGCGCCACACGGTGCAGCCACCCTCATCGGGACAACCTACAGAAGGCGCCACACCATATAGCCACCCACATTGGGATAACCTACAGAAGGCGCCACACGGTGCAACCACCCTCATCGGGACAACCTCCAGAAGGCGCCACACCGTGTAGCCACCCACACCGAGATAACCTACAAAAGGCGCCACATCGTGCAGCCACCCACACCGAGATAACCTACAGAAAACGACACACCGTGTAGCCACCCACACCCGGAGAACCTACAGAAGGCGCCACACCGTGCAGCCACCCACACCGGGAGAACCTACAGAAGGCGCCACACCGTGCAGCCACCCACACTGGGACAACCTACAGAAGGTGCCACATCGTGTAGCCACCCACACTGGGCCAACTTATATTGATGGCGCCACACATTACAGCCACCCTCATCGGGACAACCTACAGAAGGCGCCACACCATGCAGCCACCCATAATAGGATAACCTACACAAGGTGCCACACCGTGCAGCCACCCACATCGAGACAACCTACAGAAGGTGTCACACCATGCAGCCACCCACACTGGAATAACCTACAGAAGGCACCACACCGTGCAGCCTCCCTCACCGGGACAACCTACAGAAGGCGCCACGCCATGCAGCCACCCACACTGGGATAGCCTACAGAAGGCACCACACCGTGCAGCCACCCTCACCGGACAACCTACAGAAGGCGCCACACCATGCAACCACCCACACTAGGATAACATACAGAAAGCGCCACACTGTGCAGCCACCCTCACCAGGACAACCTACAGAAGGCGGCACACCGTGCAGCCACCCTCACCGAGATAACCTACAGAAGGCGCCACCATGCAGCCACCCACACCGGGATAACCTATAGAAGGCGTCACACCATGCAGCCATCCTCACCAGGATAACCAACAGAAGGCGCGAAACCGTGCATCCACCCACACCGGGATAACCTACAGAAGGCGCCACACCGTGCAGCCACTCTCACCGGGACAACCTACAGAAGGCGCCACACCGTGCAGCCACCCTCACCGGGACAACCTACAGAAGGTGCCACACCATGCAGCCACCCACACGGGGATAACCTACAGAAGGCACCACACCGTGCAGCCACCCTCACCGGGACAACCTACAGAAGGTGTCAAACCATGCAGCCACCCACACTGGGATAACCTACAGAAGGCACCACACCGTGCAGCCACCCACACGGGGATAACCTACAGAAGACGCCACACCGTGCACCCACCCACACTGGGATAACCTACGGAATGCGCCACACCGTGCAGTCACCCACACTGGGACAACCTACAGAAGGCGTCGCACCGTGCATCCACCCATGCTGGGATGGCCAAAGATAGAGATAGACAAATAAACGTTCACACATGGATCCATCAATGCATGGCATTTCTATATTATGGTATAAGTTAAGATTATGAATTTATGGCGGATATTGCGGTTGCACCTATGTTAAACAAACAATTCACTGAGCCACGCATATCTCTTTCCAGCTCATGCTCGGCATCACTTGCAGTGAACGGAAACGTTCACGCACCGCTTAGTAACGCCTTTAGCCATCCGTTGGCACGTCAGGAAATAGCCAGTTGTCCAATGCCGCTACACCTGCACTAACGTGACCTCCTTCAAAGACATTACAAATTCACATTACCAAAAATTATGCCATATATTACACCGCTATCGGTATCGTCATCACAATTGAAAAAAAATGCATGAACGTATATCTTTCTCCACCGTGTCTCTGATTAATCGCGTAGAACCAGGAGACGGTTTATCGACACCAGCTCACCCGCACAGAAGGCGCCGCACCGTGCAGCCGGGCACACGCGGATGGCCCGCGGACAGAGAGGGAGGAGAAACAAACGCTCACGAGCACGGGCAGGAAGACGAGAGGCGAGATAGAGAACGTTGGCGGGCGGGGCCCAGGCGGGGGGCACAGTGGCGTCTGACACAGCTCACGCCTTTGACGAAACGGCAGCACCGGGAAGCCAACCCCACACCCAGAAACGGATTAAAATAAAAGAATCAGCAGGGAGGGAAGGGAGAAAAAGCCGGGACAGGGCAAAAGTCCATAGGCAGGACAGGAACGGGCGCGATGGACGGCCCGGATCCGCTCTCGGTGGCCCCGCCCCCGCAGCGTCCCGGCCCCCGAGGAGGAATACGAGAGAAGAAAAACGAAAGAGGGGCGCAAAAGCGATAGAGCACTGCGCCTGCGCTGGCCCCCACCCCCGCCCCCGTTCCGCTTGTTTATTTATTTTCCTCACTCCCTGCCTCGGACTAGCACTCGGCTGCTGCTCCCCCTCCTGCTCCGCTCGTCGCCTCCGTCCTCTCTGCCCGCTGTCCCGGCCACCTCTCCCCTCCGCTCCAGCGGTCGTGGCCAGTGGCGACGCCTGCGACATCCCGCGAGGTTTGCGCCCCCCTGCTCTGTGCCCTGCTCCTCCTCTTGCTGCTGGGATCGTGTTGTTATCTGCGTCCCTTTCCCGGCGATTCGGGCGCGGCGTTTCCGCTTCGTGGGTGGATCGACGGGGGTGCTCGGGCGGGCGGGCGGCGCTTCCTGCTTCTTGTCACCCGCGGTGGCGGATTCCGCGCCGGATTTTTCGAGGTTTTTTCTCGGGGGAACGGAGCGGGGGTGGTGGCGCGGTCACGGGCGGGTCGGTAGGCTTTTTTCTGTTCTTGTATTGTAGGCTCAGGTGCTTCCTTCCCTGGATTGTCCGGCGGCCTAGTTTTGGTAGCGATTAAGGCCGCCAGAAATGCCGAGTCCCGCGCTCGCGTGCCCAATTCTGGCCTGGCGGGTCGGGGAATGATGGCGGAGAATCTCCTGCATCCGGCGGCTACTTCTTCCCAGGCCTCGGATGAAATCCATGGAGGTGGCAGTGCTCTTTATGGGGGCGGAATGATTAGAGCCATCGGCGTACATATCCACTCATGTCTCTCCTGCGTTCTTTTTGCTGTGCCAAGCATATCCTCGTGCCGTGATGCCTGTTTTAGATATTTATCTCCTGAAGAATCTTCTACTCGAGTCCAATTATTGCAGGTGTTGAATCCTTTTGATTCGAGATGCGTATGTTCGAGCGGAGAGCTCAAGAAGTTCTTGATTTGTGTGTGTGTGCAGGTAGGGGGAGGGAGTGAGCGATGGATGGCATGGTGGAATCCAACAGGGAGGCGGTGCAGAGCTGCCACAAGGTGCTGGACCTCCTCTCCAACCCCCATGGCCAGCTCGTTCCCCACAAGGACCTCGTGGAGGCCACGGGCGCCGCTGTCGCCAAGTTCGGCTCCCTAGCTTCCAAGATCAGCAGCGGCAATGGCCGACAGGGCCATGCTAGGTTCAGACAAAGGATCAAGAAGCCCATGCCTCTCTTCGACAGCAACCTCTTCCGGGACAGCCCTGCATCGGCTGCGGCTGCCGATGCTACTGCAGCACCACCCAAAACATCCAGTCCTGGCCCGAGCACCAGTCTCCAGCTGTTTCCGAGGTACCAGCAGATGGAGGCCTCCTCCTCCAAGGACCCTGTCAGGATCCCAGCAGCCCAATTCCCCCAGAGAATGGTTGTGGAGAACCCGTCGGTCGGTTCGAATGGACCGGCTCGCGGGCCGCCGCTCCAGCTCGTCCAGCCGGTGTCTGTCGCGCCGCCGGCGGGGACGCCGGCACCGGCATTGCCGGCGGCGCATCTCCATTTCATCCAGCAGCAGCAGAGCTACCAGAGGTTTCAGCTCATGCATCAGATGAAGTTGCAGAGCGAGATGATGAAGAGGGGCGGCCATGGTGATCAGGGTGGCAGCGCTGGTGCTGGCAAGGGTGTCAACCTCAAATTTGATGGTTCTAACTGTACGGGGTCATCCTCCCGTTCGTTCCTGACATCTCTGAGCATGGAGGGGAGCATGGCGAGCTTGGACGGTAGCCGCTCCAGCCGTCCCTTCCAGCTAGTTAGTGGCTCGCAGACGTCGAGCACCCCGGAGTTGGGCCTCATGCAGCAGAGGAGGAGGTGTGCCGGCAAGGAGGATGGGAGTGGACGCTGTGCAACTGGGAGCAGGTGTCACTGTGCAAAGAAAAGGTTGGAATTCGTTGTGATAAATTGATATCTGACTACTGTTATTATGGTAATTTTATGTTTTTTTATAAACCATCCTTTGTATGCAATTACAGGAAACTAAGGATAAGGAGGTCTATCAAAGTCCCTGCTATCAGCAATAAGGTGGCCGACATCCCGGCCGATGAATTCTCGTGGCGGAAGTATGGCCAGAAGCCAATAAAGGGATCCCCGCATCCTAGGTATATCGAAATACTTAAATCCTTTTTATCCCTTTATATACATTTGCCCGCGTATATAATTGTATTGCACATGATGTTTGCACTTTCTCTTTGCTGGCTTTGTCATTTTGTTATATTAGTAAACAAGTAGTAACAGTTGGTTTAATTTTGTTTTGTTCAGAGTTATAGCTTCTCTTTTCTTTTTTTGGCAAAACTAAGTATATATAACCATATCACTGGATGCATGATCTTCCAAAAAGTTTTCATCCACATGACTTACAGTAATTTTAAAAGTTGATAGCCCTGAATTAATGGGCTGACAATTCTAACTTCTAAGGCTAGATTTTATGGCCCAGTTGATTAGGTAATACCGTAATACTAGATACCGCTTATAGCAAAGTTTGGTTCAGATATCCTTTCCAAAAGTGTTTCCTTTGTTTTCAATCAAGTCAGTGTAGTTTCATTCTCAAGTTTGCTATAAGCATACATGCAGTTGAAAGGAAACCTGTTCTAATTCTGGTAGTATGCCTATTGCAATCAAAGAAAGGTTACAGCTGACATCCTCTAATTCCCAGCCCACTTCACCTGCTTTGTTCTTTCTTCAAACAGGCCACTTAAGAATGTACGTGTGTGCACCATTGTCTTGCAGGGGTTACTACAAGTGTAGCAGCGTGAGGGGCTGCCCGGCCAGGAAGCATGTCGAGAGGTGCGTCGACGACCCCGCGATGTTGATCGTTACCTACGAGGGCGATCACAACCACAACCACAACCAAGCTGCGGCAGCCCAGCCAGCCTGACCTTTCGGGTCTCCATCGTCGTCGCAGACCGCTTTCGATAGCCTCCGTTTTCTAGAGAAAGACATGAAAAAAGAAGATGAAAAAAGAAGAAGAAGAAGAAGAAGAAGAGACTAGCCTGTACATACTCTTCTGTTCCTAACTGCGGGGGAGGGGGTGGGGGAGGATGATTCAGCTCTTTCAGGAGAATCCATGGCGAAAGGGATTTAATTTACCGCGTAGATTGTCAATTTAGTGGTGTTTCTCATCGATCAGACTCATAAATTTTGTAGACTTTTCCTTCTTTTTTTTTTTGCCCCTGTTGTCTCTGTGTCTGTTGGTCCTTAGGACTGTCCTGTGCTGTGTAAGATTGAGCTGCAGTTATATGTCGGGGGTTGGTGTTACTGTAACCGTGCAAGGGGGTTGGAGAAGGCAGGTAGCTGGCAGTGCCTGTTAAAGTTGCGACACCTAGGAACAAAATGTACCCCTCATCTTTCGGTCAATTGGATTGGTGGATCGCCTGATACCTTTGACATGGGTTCCTGTTTCGCACAAGTGCTGTTTCCGTGGTGTCACTGCAGGTCTTTTTTGTTCTCAAGCATTTGATGTGTACCCCTTTGTTGTTTTCTTCAACATGTTTCATCAAAGATCATTAGATCTTCATTCAACGGCTGAAAATAGATCGGGCACTATACATCTTCAACGTTCAACTTCTTTTTCCTCGTGCAGCCGCCGGCCAACCCAGACCTAACCGCCCGCCTCTGCCTCGCCGCCCCAACCTCCCCCCCACTGCCATGCTGGGAAAATTCACCTGAAAAATCGTCAGCATAATGCGTGGGAAAGAATCGCAACATGCACAACGCCAGTCTTGATTAACATTTTAAAATGCATGTTCAACATTTTTTCAAATGGTTGATTAACATTTTTATATACTTGATCAATAAAATTCATCATTTCTTAATACATGGTCAACATTTTTCATATACACATTTAACATTTTTTAAATGCTAGATTAACATTTTTCAAATACTTGTTCAATATTTTTTCAAATGCTTGATTAATATTTTTATATACATAATCATCATTTTTTCAAATACTTGTACATCATTTTTCAAATACTTGTCCCACATTTTTCAAACAGTTGTTCAACATTTTTATTTCAATTGCTTGATTAAAATTTTTATATACATGATCAACATTTTTTCAAATATTTGTTCAACATTTTTCAAAAAAATTCAAATACTTATTTAACATGTTTCAAATGTTTTTTGTTATATATATATATAATATTTTAAGATATAATAAACAAAATTACAAAAATAAAGCAAAAAAACGAAATCAGAAAACGAGGCTGTGGCCTCTCGCGCGCCTGGGCCGGCCCAATGCGCCCTCCCCTTCAGCGAGCATTCCCTTCAGCAATACTCTACTCCTGGTTTTGTGGTTCTTCTGTATATTTCTCTCTTTCCGACAAATGTTGCCAACTTATCCTTTTATACTTCAAGGGCCTAGTTGACTTCCCTTCTGTCTGTACGTGACATTATGAACACGAATAATAGATATATGACGACCGCAAGCCTTTTAAATTGTACACACGTAGCCAACGATCATCGGTCAGGGTATGGTACGACGCGATTGTACCCCATATATGGACATCGTACCCACGCCTAGGGAGGGACCACCACTCTCTTTCATGTGAGAACCCGAAATTAACTTTCAGACCCTCGTGTGTATATTTGTCAACCGTAGGATTATTGTTAACAACACAACGAAATGGTATCATTGCACAATACGTAAAAATATTACAAGTTTAGTAAATCTTGCCACAAGGCATACATAGAGAAATGTCTCATGACATTTATTACAATCAAAAAACAACGAAAAATAAAATGCGTAGCGACTCCATCTCAGCCACAGGCAGTCGATGTAGTCCACGTGACCTCACTCCTACGGATCGCCATAGTAGTCATGGTCATCACCTCCGTCTTGATGAAACTCTGTTATCAACAAAAGTATTGCCATGAGTACATTACGTACTCATGTCGCATGCCTCCATCGGAGAAGGTCCTAATAGCTACATGTGGCTTCAAAGCAAGGTTGTATGGCTCATTTGCATAAAAGCTAATTTTGTTTGGAAACAATATAGCAGTTGGATAAAAGCAATTTTAATGAAAACATGTTTTATCTCTAGAATAACTTTTATCAAAGTGAGGATCCTTGATCAACTCACATCCTTCATAGGTTCCAAGAATAGGGGCAAAGAGGGAAAAAGCAAGACATGCCCTGTATGTCAATAAAGATTCATGTGTCATCCATGACCGTGGACACAACTATTCGAATAGTTTTACACTATGTAGAGGTTGTACACTTTACCCACACGTCACAATCCCGACTTGTTGCTACTAGCTGTCGCTAGAGTAGTACACCATTTGGTATACCGGCAGGGAAATTGTGACGAGGTCTTTCATTATACCACGATTACTGTGCCAAGCCCACTAGGTTTCAACACGGAAGTAACCGTAGTTCACAGTCCGGGCTCCCTTTTGTGCCGAGGATACTCCTCGCAAGGCAGCTATCCCAAGGAGACGACAGGAATCTACGGCGGAGCTCCGTCAACTACGCCTAGATAGACAAACTCGAGGAGGATCGGAGCCCGGAAGACAAACTCGAAGAAGAAGCGCCGCAATCCGCCCGAGTGCCGTACCTGCGAGGACTAATGAACCCTAACCTAAATTACTAGCCAATGCGGGGACACCAGGATGCCCCTCCCCGCCACCGGTCGCCGGAGCGGCATGCAGAGGGTAGGCGTATCCACGGGCTCACCGGCGAAGTCTGGAGGGAAGAGTTTACCCTAGCCTTCAGGGGATAGGGGAGGGAAAAATAAGATGAATCTAGAAGACATGTCCCTTTTTGCATTGCAATATTTGGCATTGACCCAAATATTGGCTACTAATTGACTGGTTGCAAAACTGAGTACCCAACTTTGTATAGGGTTATTATTATTTTTGCAAATCTTGCCATTGCAAAACTTTTGAAGGAAAACCAAACATACCACATACGCTTACTTGATGAAGTGGAAGCAGCTTGCCAAACATGCATAGCTAGAATTTACCAATTTCTAAATTTGAATTTTCTGGATTGGCAGGGCCGCACAAACGCATACCCCCCATCTACCAAAAATCATGACATCCATTCTCTCAATTGGGGAGATGGTAGAACAACACGCTCACCAAATGCAATTTGAGCCGTGGATCTAGGCCACGACCCTTCTTTATAAGTCATCAGCCCCGTCCAGGTAGGGGTAATGCTGCATCGGTGACCTATGTGCTCATTATATAGACTTGATTTATCACCGCCGCCTCCTCTCACCAGCGAGGTGGTACTAAACCAAGCCAGAGCATAGTGGAGCAGAAAAACATATCTTTTGTATTTTTAGAAAACACAAATATTTTGAATTGTTAAAAACACTTTAATAAAAAATTTAAAATGTATCACATATATCTTCTAGTTTTGAATTTTTTTATACAATTTTGATTTTTTTTCATGTATACCCGTTGTCATCCCGATGTGGGAGGGAAGCTCCCACCACCTGAGGGGCAACAGACATGGGCGAAGAAAATTTTACCTTTTGTATTTTAAGGATATGCATGTATTTTAAATAGTTGAAAATATTGTAATAAAATACTAAATTTAAAATATTATACTCCCATATTAATTTTCATTGATTTAGTACAATACTTTTTTGTAAAAAAGTTCAGCTTGTACTAAATGGGAGTAGATTTATTTCTTAGTTTTAAAATTTATTCATACAATTTGGAACATTTTGTCATGTATAGTATATCAAATAGTATGCACAGTACAACAGAAAAATATGATGTAAACCACCAAAAAAATGTGTAATAGGGTACCAATTTGAAAATATCTATGTATGTCAAAATAAACACCTATAACTATTTAAAAAACATCCACGATAGAAATTTCAGAAAAAAAGGAAACACAAATAGAAAAGGTGAACAAAAAGACCTGTTAAACGTGGCATTCAGGACTGAGTATTTAGCACCAACGCACGACACATTATTTATCAATTTTAAGAAGTGAATATTGGGTTTGCCGTTTTGGCTCTGGGGAACATCTGCTCCTGGATAATAGCAAATTGAAAAAAAAACAGTAAATAAAATTTAAACTTTCTGATTTCTTTGTAGATATTATTGTTAGTGTAATAAGCATGCTTGACAAATATCATGAGAAACAGGATAGCACTGCTTTGTTCGTGGAATTTTTTTGTAATAATTATAGGTAGCATTTGGTGTTCGTCTTGCGTTATTCTTTTGCACAGGTCAAAATATTTAAGCCCCCCCCCCCCCCCCCCCCCAAAAAAATTACAAGTAGCATCTGACCATGATACAACACATCTAATTTTTTCAGATTTTTTTAACATTTGTAAAATGCATTTTTCATGCGAAGCAGCATATGCTCCAAGGAGCTGAATTGAATTTCCAGTTAATCTTTGTCTTTAAATGTAAGAAATACATGGTGGGTATTGCTATTTTCCAGTCCTTATTAAATGAGTTGTATCTCTACTTCTAATGAAGCAGTTGGTAGTCTCCGCCGGTTAATTTTCATCCCACCTATTATGGTATTTTTTTCGTCCCACCTTCGCTGGTTTTTTTCGTAGATTTGTTTTTCGTCCCCTCCCCCACTTCATCGGTTTATTTTCATGTCACCCTCTCACATAACGAAAGAAATCTGAACATATCAGAACCTTCCATATCAGCGCAAGTTATTTAGTAATGTAGAATTAATCACGAACAATCTCTAAAGATCAAATCTAAATTAATTAACCTTACCTTAAATCACTCAATCACATTAATTAGAAAACAAATATTTGATTTTCAGAAAAATCGCTCAATCACATTAACCTTACCTTAACTCACGGATGGTAATCAATCTCCAAAAAAGGAAACAATACATCGAGGGAGCAGTAAATAAACTTCCTTTCTGATGACATGTATATGATCTTTCCTTCTCTCTCCGTTGTCGAGCGTTCTTGATTCTCGAGGCCGATGCTTGGGCTGCGTCACTGGGTCGCGACGGTGCCGAAGGACGAGGACGACGAGGCCGGGTGCCGCGGCACCGCGTTGGCCGCGGCCGGTGAAGGGGGCGAAGAAGGGCGGCTTCCCTAGCCCTGGCCGTGGCCCTGGGAATTGGTGCGCTGGAAGCAGCACTTGAAGGACATGGCGTGGGTGACCGGCGCGCAGACGCACTTGGAAGCGGGCCCGTGGGCCGCGCCGTACGGTGCCGACGCCGACCCGGGCCACCTCCTCCGTGTATTCTTGGAGCTGTGGCTGACCGATTTACATGAAATTAATTTCCTCAGTTGTGGTGGCAAATATAATACACATAATTCATATTATTATGCACTAGCGCGCGCGTGTGTGTGAAATAGATGGATTATGGTCCTGTACCCAATAAGATGGATATGTCTGTGTGTTAGAGAGAGGAGGGGGGGGGGGGAGGGGGGAGAGGGGGAGAGAGAGAGTGAGGAAGAGGGAGGGAGAGTGTGTCTGTGAGGATTTGATGATAAAAAAGGTCGCCAATGTCACTTGATATGTATGAATATTAATATTGAACTCTTAAAATTAATGTGGCACCGTTGTAACGCACGTGCGTTCTTCTAGTTAACACTAAAGATAGGGCTTTGATCTCTCACATTGCCACCAAATATTATATCAGTTTTGCTAAAGCACATTTAGATGTGTCATAAGTATTGCACATCTAAGTTCTATGTCAATTTTATGTCAAGATTCGTGTAAATTTTTTTTCTTTTTTATGCTTGATTCACTCATTTAGATGTGCAATAATTAGGGCACATTTAGATGTGCATATACCCATATTATATATATACACCTATAAATGCTATATATACGTATGCTGTCCTCACGCATAACCCAAAAAAAAAGCATCAAGCACCAGCAATACATACACAGTATCGCCCCGCACACATAACCACTAGCTTCGGAAGCTGAGATCGATGAGGGCCTTAATGGGCAAGCTCCTCGCTGTCGCCACTGCCCTTGGCGCCGTCTTGATCATCTCAACCAGAGCCTACGCGAACCTGGAGGCGACGTGCATGGCGGCGCCCGCCATGGCCACGCGCTTCAACTACAGCTTCTGCGTGAAGGCATTGTCGGCAGTGGCACAAACCGGGGATGGCGCGCGGGAGCTCGCCAAGGCCACGGCGAACATCGGCGCCAAGTTGGCCGCCGCCACGGAGGCCAAGGGCCCGAGGCCAGGGCGAGGCTGGAGGATCCATGCACGCAGCCCAAGGTGTACGATGAGATAATTGCATCTATAGTTCTTGTAGTCGCTGATGACGTTTAACTTGGTTCCGGAACTTGTGTATTGCTTCAATACGGTTCTGGTACAAAAAAATATGTACTCAGTATGGTTCCTGAGGTTGAAACAGCAGTCCTAGCTCTACACGTTGCATACGTATCTCGTATTTTCATAGCTGACAGGCCCATTTGTCTGTCTATGGGCTGAGAAATAAAAAGAAAAAACATGCAGGGCTCATTTGTCTTTGGGCAATAGAAAGAAAAAACACGCCGAGAAATAAAAAGAGAAGAGCAAACCGTGGGCTGAGAAAATATATACTCAGTACGGTTTCTGAGATTGAAACAGCAGTCCTAGCTTTACACGTTGCATACGTATCTCGTATTTTCATAGCTGACAGGCCCATTTGTCTGTATATGGGCTGAGAAATAAAAAGAAAAAACATGCAGGGCCCATTTGTCTTTGGGGCAATAGAAAGAAAAAACACGCCGAGAAATAAAAAGAGAAGAGCAAACCGTGGGCTGAGAAAATACGTACTCAGTACGGTTCCTGAGGTTGAAACAGCAGTCCTAGCTCTACACGTTGCATACGTATCTCGTATTTTCATAGCTGACAGGCCCATTTGTCTGTCTATGGGCTGAGAAATAAAAAGAAAAAACATGCAGGGCTCATTTGTCTTTGGGCAATAGAAAGAAAAAACACGCCGAGAAATAAAAAGAGAAGAGCAAACCGTGGGCTGAGAAAATACGTACTCAGTACGGTTCCTGAGGTTGAAACAGCAGTCCTAGCTTTACACGTTGCATACGTATCTCGTATTTTCATAGCTGACAGGCCCATTTGTCTGTCTATGGGCTGAGAAATAAAAAGAAAAAACATGCAGGGCCCATTTGTCTTTGGGGCAATAGAAAGGAAAAACACGCCGAGAAATAAAAAGAGAAGAGCAAACCGTGGGGGTTCGAACATGGCAAGCTCGGCACCAGCGCTGGGCGAGGCAACCACCATGCCAGGTCCACGCTATTTTCTATTATGGGGATCCATCCTCTATTATCTGGATATATAGTTGTCTTTTAAAAAATCGTGAATTTATAAAATGTTCATGAGATTTTAAAATAAAAATCCGCCGATTCAAAAAATGTTGATCATTCAAAAATAAAAGTTCGTGTATACGAAATATGTCGATGAATTTTTTAAAATATTCATAACAATGTTTGGGAATTTTTAATAAATGTTGACTGCTTCAAAAAAATATTCATGAATTCATAAAATGTTCGTCACAAACAAAGAATGTTTCTGAATTTCAAAAGTTGTTCTCCAATTACAAGTCATTATGGGGAATTTTATCAAACTATGCAAACTTTTCTTTTACATTGTATAAACATTTGAAATTTTCACATACATTATTTATAGGGTCGCGCTAACTGCCACACGTGTGGCAGGAAGGGAGAAGCACCACACGTCTCTAATGTAAACAGATTGCCATGTCATCGTATACATGCATGTAGGAATCTTTTTGGATTTTCAGTTTTTAAAATGTTTTATCTCTTAAACGAAAAATCCGATTGAAAATCCGTTTTTACCATTAAATTCCTCGCGATGAGATCTTCGAAACTAGATCCCATGTTGATATGTTTTGATGAATTTTTTTTGGATTAAAAGTTGCCATGTCTATTGCATATGAATTGCCATGATGTTTACACTGAAGTTGCCATGATATGTTTCAGCTATTTTCTTCTACATTTGAAAGTAAATTTTGACATTTATAAAACGGGGAATTAAGAAACTAGACTTGCCATGAACCATAAACTAAAACTGCCATGATACATGCACGTAAAATTGCCATGATTCATACAAAAAATAATTTTCATGGTCAAAGTACTGGAGTTGCCATCATCAAAATATTAAAATTGCCATGATCTACAAACTAAAATTGCCACATGGCAACTGTAGTGTAAACATCATGGCAACTTCTGGCAAAAAAAATTTCGTCGAAACATATCAACATGGGGTCTAGTTTTAAAGATCTCGTCGAGACGGATTTAATGATGAAAACGGATTTTTAGTTCGCTTTTTTATTTAGGAGATACACCATTTTTAAGCCGAAACCAAAAAAAATTCTGCTGATGTCATCTATTCATACGTGGCAAAATGAGTGGTGATGGAGGCGTGTGGGCGATGTGCAAACGCCCACACGTGTGGGCATTAACATTTCCGTATTTATAAACTATGCAAACTTTTTTTTTGCTTTGTATAAACATTTTGGAAAATTTCACATGCATTATTTGGAAATATGTGAGTATTTCCTTTAAATGTCACGTTTATTTTTAGAATGGGAATACGCATTTTCTGAACTTTGTTGGAACTTAAGGAAACTATGCAAACTATGTACAGTGTATTCTGCTGGTAAAGCGCGTGCTAACCACCAGACCAAGCGTGTGTGTTATATGTGTGGAGATGCACTTTCTTATATATGATACTCTTTTCTATAAGAAATCTATTTAGTTTTTTTAGTGAAAATAAATCTACTTACTTTTTTAGAAAAGAAATCTATTTAGGTACACAAAGTCTTTTCTTTTGGGCTGGACGGGCCTGTATTTTTTGTTTTAAAGCTACGGCCCAGCTGTCTCTGTGTGTTCTGGATTTTTGTCCGTGTTTATTTTTTTAGCGGTCTCCTATTTGGCGCGAGCGACCTGGTGCGTACCGCCCTAAACTAACTATGTACAATTTTTTTGAAATTGTGAATATTTTTTTATTCATGAACAGTTTTTCAAATCAGTAAACATTTTTATAAATTGGGGTCAACAGTTTTCGAATTTAAAATTTGTTTATCGAATTGAAAAAATGTTCACCAAAATTTTGAAGATGCAAACATTTTCTAAATTCCTGATTTTTTAAAAAATTCGTGAATCTTTTCTGAATTCAAGAACATTTTATGAAATTGCGTACATGTTTTTAGAACTCATCAACATTTTTTTTGCATAGCCGAACATTTCTTGAAATTCTGAAACATTTTTTGTTTGTGACAACATTTTTTGAATTCATGAATATGTTTTGAATCTGTGAACATTTTAAAAAAATTCAAATATTTTTTTAATTCCAAACATTGTTTTGAATATTTCATAATAATTTAGGAACATTTTTTCTGGACACGAACTGTTAATTTTTAACCATGAACCTTCTTTGAATCGATGAACATTTTTTAAATAAACTATTGAACATTTTATAGATTTATGATTTTTTAAAGAACGTATTAATATAAGAGAGGATGCATGCCTATATTTCGGCTGCACATAGTTTGCTTGGTGGCTAGCTAGCGCAACGACGGTGCCGAGCATGCGGGTTCGAATCTCCACGCCGCTCATTTCCCCTTTTATTTCTCGGCCCACAGAGAAATGGGCCTATCAACTATAGAAATACGAGATACGTATGCAACCTGTAGAGTCAGGACTGCTGTTTCAACCTTAGGGACCGTATTGAGCACGTATTCTCATGTATCAGGACCGTATTGAAGCAATACGCGAGTTCCAGGGCCAAGTTGGACGTCGCCAGCGACTACGAGGACTATAGATGCAATTATCTCGCGTGCGATCCCTTCCAGACGTGCTACTTCATCTACCAGCGTGCGAGCAACTTGTTCTTGTTCGCTGAGCACTTGATCGACAAGCACGCCTACGCCGACACCAAGAGTAGAGCTCGGAACGTACCCTCGGCCGTGCGCGATTGCGACCGCTACTTCCACGAAGCCGGGCTGGGGGCGCCGTTCTTGGAGCAGAGCGCATAGTGTGAGCAGTTGGGGATCATCTGTGGGGCCATCACCGGCCTTTTGTGATTTTCGATGTGGATGAAGGGCGTAGAAAAACCAATCTATTGAGTAATAAAGGGTAATAATCTAGTAATTTGATGTTTGGAGGTTATTTAATTTTGATCTCCTACCTTTAGGCCGTGAAATTAAACACATTAACGTACGCTCACTACTAGGAAAAGGCCTGCTAGTGGCGCATCTGTTTTGGCTATTAATGGCGCACTACAGGTGTGCCACTAGCATCACGCCATTAGAATTTTTTACTAATGGCGCACCACAGATGCGCTATTAGTATATCCCACGGTGCGTCATTACTAAGCCAGATAGTAATGACGCACCACATAAAAGTGCGCCATTACTAATATTTTTTTCAATTTTTTTGTTTTTTTCTTAATCTCAAGTCACTATGGCTTAATATCGGGTTAATATGCTTAATCTCAAGTCAAATCGCACTCTGTGGTCAAACTTCTCGAAAGGTCACCCATCCTCACACTACTCCAGCCCGAGCACGCTTAACTTCGCAGTTCTATCCAACCCCAGCACTAGCTCACTTCACAGGCACTTGTTGATATATATATGTATATATATATATATATATATATATATATATATATATCAATCCTATTAAACCTTATTGATGTCTAGGACTTTGTTTATGTTCATGAGTGTGATGAAATTTTGAAAAAAAATATTTCAAACTTACCGGTCATATTACATATCATATTATGAAAAAAATCCATTTTTTAAACCAATTTTTTTCTGTTACTAGTGGCGCACCTAGCAAATGGTGCGCCACTAGTAAGTTTGATTTTTTCATCCCCCCCTCTATCTCTTAAAAGCCCCGTATCTTTCGTTCTGTTAGGTTTTTGGGGATTTTGAAGATGTTGAACAAAGTTTCCCCGGTTTAATTCGTATGTAACTTTTTGAGTAGATGATTTTTCATATAAAAAACTTTTTAATCCGAGTTCGTATGCAAAAGTTATGCCCATTTTACTAATTTCCAGAGAGATTTTGCAAATAAAGTCGAAATTCATATTTGTAAATTTTCCCAACAACTAGACCACATATCACATGTGAAACTTATTTTCTTTTATTTTTTGACATTTCCAACATTTTCTTTTATTTTTCTAAACTGAAAAGGCGGTCCACAGGGGGGTGCATTTAGCACCAGGGTTACTAATGGCGCACCTGATGTGTGATGCGCCATTAGTAGTTTTGAAAAAAAATAAAAAAATTTGTTAGTAATGGGACAGTGCGCCATTACTAACAATTTTTTTTTATTTTTTTAAAAACTACTAATGGCGCACGATGAGTGTGGTGCGCCATTACTATGTTAACTAGTAATGGCGCACTATCCCATGATGCGCCATTACTATGTTAATTAGTAATGGCGCACTATCCCATGGTGCGCCATTACTAACAAATGTTTTTATTTTTTTTCAAAACTACTAATGGCGCACCACACACCAGGTGCGCCATTAGTAATATGTCAATAATGGCGCATCTGTATCTGGTGTGCCACTGCTATATAGCAGTGGCGCACCACATACATGGTGCGCCATTAATGTCCATATCATCTATAGCCCTTTTCCTAGTAGTGGCTAGTGGGCTTTTGGCCCAAAGCCCAACTAAAATTCCGAAATTCTCTTGGCCCATTCACGCACACATGTGTGTGGAGTGAGTGAGACTAAACTTTAGTCCCACCTCATAAGTTGAGAGAGAGTTGCACCTCTTTATAAGGTGAGCTCTTCTACCACTTGTATGAGCATGAGAAGAGGAGACCTACACGCGCGCTCCTCCTCCTCGCTCGCCTCGCCACGCCATGCCTTGTCACGACGCGCCGCGCCGCGGGTTGCGGGATTGAGCCAAGCCTCCGGAACCCCGCCTCTCGTGATCCTGTACGGGAGAGGGGCGATCAGGTTTTTGGGGAGCGCACTCGCGCGACTGCTGGCAGCGACGACTTCGCGAACGACAACTTCTTCACCCACCTCGGCAACCTCATCTTCGACGACATGGGCGACAACGTCAACGCCGGCGGTGCTGCTCCTACTGCATCGTATGTGATTATATCCTTCCTGTCCGAGATCGTGGTAGAATTCATGTTTCTAGTATGTGCCTTAGATGTGATCTGTTCATCTACTATGCTAGTTCACATGATTAGTTCAATCTGTGCTACTGCAGTCATGATTTATCTTTTGTTTATTCAGATTAAATCTCGTAGTAATTTGCTCATACTTCCAACAATTCAAAAACCTGATTATAGGCAATTTACTCCGAGTGGTTTTGCTGCGCATCTGAAGCCGCCTGCCTTTATGGGGGCGCAATATAAGAGGTGGCGTACGAGAGCAATCTACTGGTTTCAGACCATGGGCTACTATGACGCCACCAAGGGCAAGCCTGAGGGCGATCTTAATCCAGCACAACTGGAAGCTTTTGAGAAGATCGATACTCTCTTTAAAGGCGCTCTTCTGAGTGTTCTGGATGATTCCATTGTGGATTCATATATGTCGTTTGAAAACAGCAAGGACATGTGGGCTGCGCTCGAGGCCAAGTTTGGTGCCTCGGATGCCGGCAACGAGTTGTACGTCATGGAGCAATTCTATGACTACAAGATGACTGATGAGCACTCTGTTGTACAGAAGGCTCGTGAGATACAGTCGCTCGCAAAAGAACTTGAGTACTTCAAGTGTGTGTTGCCGGACAAATTTGTTGCCGGAGCCATCATTGCCAAGCTTCCACCTTCGTGGAACAATTTTGCTACTTCCTTGAAACACAAGAGACATGAGTTTTCCATTGCGGATCTCATTGGTACTCTTGATGTTGAAGAGAAGGTGAGATCAAAGGACACACGTGCTCGAGTTGCTAAGGGAGCTTCTAGTGCCCACATGGTACAGAAGAAGAACTTCCAGCCCAACAAGTTCAAAAACAACAAGAACAAAACTCAGGGCAAAGGCAAGTTTGATACAAAGAACAAGCCATCACATTCTACCAACTTCAAGAAGAATTCTCATAAGAAGGGGAAGGGACTTTGCCATGTCTGTGGTGATCCTAATCACTGGGCTCCGAAGTGTCCTAACCGCTTTGAGGAGCGCAAACATGAGAAGAGCGGCAAGTCCACTAATGTTGTCATCGGTGATACTGATATGAACGAATCAGGGTACAGTATTTTTCCTACCATCCTTTCAGTATTTCAATCCCCTGATTGGTTAATTAACACCGGTGCCAATGTACATGTTTGTGCTGACGCCTCCATGTTTTCTTCTTACCAGGCCACAGGGACTTCTCCCATGCTGATGGGGAACGGGTGACATGCCATCGTTCGAGGTGTTGGTACGGTCGATCGGAAGTTTACTTCGGGGAAGACAGTGCGTCTGAAGAACGTTCATCATGTGCCGTCCATCAATAAAAATCTCGTTAGCGGTTCCCGTTTATGTTGAGATGGTTTTAAGTTGGTTTTCGAATCCAATAAAGTTGTAATTTCTAAGTATGGACAATTTGTTCGAAAAGGCTATGAGAGCGGAGGCTTGTTCCGCCTGTCTTTGTCAGATATTTGCACTAAAGTTATTAATAATGTTTGCCACAATAATGAGTCTGATATTTGGCATTCACGACTTTGTCACATTAACTTTGGGTGCATGACGCGGCTAGCCAATATGAATTTAATTCTGAAAATCTCTACTATCAAAGGCTCTAAGTGCCAAGTATGTGTACAAGCTAAGCAACCTCGCAAGTCCCATAAGACTGCAGAGGCAAGAGACTTGGCGCCACTAGAGCTTATACATTCTGATCTTTGTGAGATGAATGGCGTGTTGACAAAAGGTGGAAAGAGATACTTCATGACGTTGATTGATGACTCCACTAGATATTGTTATGTGTATCTTATGAAATCAAAAGATGAGGCTTTTACTTTCTTCAAAAACTATAAAGCTGAGGCAGAGAACCAACTTGATCGGAAAATTAAACGACCTAGGTCCGATCGTGGTGGAGAGTATTTTTCCAATGAATTTGATCTGTTTTGTGCGGAACATGGTATAATCCATGAGAGGACGCCTCCCTACTCACCTCAGTCAAATGGGGTAACCAAAAGAAAGAACCGAACTCTAACTGATATGGTTAACACCATTTTAGACACATCGGGTCTTTCCAAGGAATGGTGGGGGGAGGCACTAATGACTGCGTGTCGTGTCCTAAACCGAGTTACCACAAAGCATAAGACCATTACTCCATTTGAGAAATGGGAAAGGAAAAGATTGAAACTCTCTTACCTACGTACTTGGGGTTGTTTGGCGAAAGTCAATATACCAATTCCCAAGAAGCGCAAGCTTGGACCAAAAACCGTGGATTGTGTTCTTCTGGGCTATGCTTTTCATAGAGTTGGCTATAGATTTTTGATAATAAAATCTGAGGTATCCGAGATGCATGTTGGTATGATTATGGAGTCGAATGATGCGAATTTCTTTGAGGACATATTTCCTATGAAGGATATGTCGAGTTCATCAAACCAGGAGATACCTACTCCATCTAGTGAGGAATTCTCTGTAATTCTTGAACCCACCATTGCGATGGAACACGTTGAGAATCCTATTGAGGGTGACAATGGAACTCCTGTGAGGAGTAAGAGACAGAGGACTGCAAAGTCCTTTGGTGATGACTTCATTGTGTACGTTGTGGATGACACACACATGACTATTTCAGAAGCCTATGCGTCTGCTGATGCTGACTACTGGAAGGAAGCCGTTCGTAGCGAGATGGATTCCATCTTATCTAACGGAACCTAGGAGATCACTCACCGTCCTTATGGGTGCAAACCTGTAGGATGTAAGTGGGTGTTCAAGAAGAAGCTTAGACCTGATGGTACGATTGAAAAGTACAAGTCACGGCTTGTGGCTAAGGGTTATACCCAGAAAGAAGGTGAAGACTTCTTTGATACTTACTCACCCGTGGCTAGACTGACCACAATTCGGGTGCTACTATCACTAGCTGCCTCACGTTGTCTTCTCGTTCATCAAATGGACGTTAAGACGGATTTCCTCAACGAAGAGTTCAAGGAGGAAATTTAAATGGATCCGCCAGATGGTTTTGTAGTACCTGGTCTGGAAGAAAAGGTGTGCAATTTATTAAAGTCTTTATATGGCCTTAAACAAGATGCTAAGGAGTGGCATGAGAAGTTTGAAAGAACATTAACTGCTGCCAGCTTTGTAGTAAATGACAATGACAAGTGTGTGTACTATCGCCATGGTGGGGGCGAAGGAGTTATTCTTTGTCTGTATGTCGACGGCATATTGATCTTTGGAACCAAACTTGATTTAATCAAGGAGGTTAAGGATTTCTTATCTCGCTATTTTGAGATGAAGGATCTAGGAGTAGCTGATGTTATCTTAAACATCAAGCTATTGAGAGATGAGAATGGTGGGACCACACTGCTTCAGTCTCACTATATGGAAAAGGTCTTGAGTCGTTTTGGGTATAGCGACTGCACGCCTTCTCCAACTCCATATGATGCTAGTGTGTTGCCTCGAAAGAATCGACGGATTGCTAGGGATCAACTGAGGTATTCTCAGATTATTGGCTTGCTTATGTATTTGGCGAGTGCCACGAGGCCTGACATCTCATTTGCTGTGAGCAAGCTGAGTCGGTTTGTGTCAAAACCGGGAGATGATCATTGGCATGCGCTTGAGAGAGTTATGCGCTATTTGAAAGGCACCGCGAGCTATGGGATTCACTACACATGGTATCCAAGGGTACTGGAGGGTTATAGTGACTCAAACTGGATATCTGATGCTGATGAGATTAAGGCCACAAGTGGTTATGCTTTTACACTTGGTGGTGGCGCTGTTTCTTGAAAGTCTTGCAAGCAGACCATCTTAACGAGGTCAACTATGGAAGCAGAACTCACAGCATTAGACACTGCCACTGCTGAAGCAGAGTGGCTTCGTGAGCTCTTGATGGACTTACCTATGGTTGAAAAACCAATACTGAAGGAAATATGCCCTAGAGGCAATAATAAAGTTATTATTTATTTCCTTATATCATGATAAATGTTTATTATTCATGCTAGAATTGTATTAACCGGAAACATAATACATGTGTGAATGCATAGACAAACAGAGTGTCACTAGTATGCCTCTACTTGACTAGCTCGTTGATCAAAGATGGTTATGTTTCCTAACCATAGACATGAGTTATCATTTGATTAACGGGATCACATAATTAGGAGAATGATGTGATTGACTTGACCCATTCCGTTAGCTTAGCACTTAATCGTTTAGTTTGTTGCTACTTATACATGTTCCTATGACCATGAGATTATGCAACTCCCGTTTACCGGAGGAACACTTTGTGTGCTACCAAACGTCACAACGTAACTGGGTGATCATAAAGGTGCTCTACAGGTGTCTCCGAAGGTACTTGTTGGGTTGGCGTATTTCGAGATTAGGATTTGTCACTCCGATTGTCGAAGAGGTATCTCTGGGCCCACTCGGTAATGCACATCACTATAAGCCTTGCAAGCATTGCAACTAATGAGTTAGTTGCAGGATGATGTATTACGGAACGAGTAAAGAGACTTGCCGGTAATGAGATTGAACTAGGTATTGAGATACCGACGATCGAATCTCGGGCAAGTAACATACCGATGACAAAGGGAACAACGTATGTTGTTATGCGGTCTGACCGATAAAGATCTTCGTAGAGTATGTAGGAGCCAATATGGGCATCCAGGTCCCGCTATTGGTTATTGACAAGAGAGGTGTCTCTGTCATGTCTACATAGTTCTCGAACCCGTAGGGTCCGCACGCTTAACGTTCGTTGACGATATAGTACTATGAGTTATGTATGTTGGTGACCGAATGTTGTTCGGAGTTTTGGATGAGATCATATATATGACGAGGAACTCCGGAATGGTCCGGAAGTAAAGATTGATATGTGGATAGTAGTGTTTGATCTCCGAAAGGGTTCCGAAATTCACCAGAAGGGGTTCCGGATGTTTCCCAAAATGTTTGGGCACGAGAACACTTTATCTGGGCCAAAGGGGAAAGCCCACAAGGCTTTTGGAAAGTACAAAAGGAAGTTTTGCGGAGACTAGAGGCTAGACGCCAGGAACCCTGGCGTCTAGGGGGTAGACGCCGGGAACCCTGGCATCTAGCCCTGGAGTCCGAGAAGGACTCTTGCCTTTCGGGTGAAACCGACTTTGAGGAGGCTTTTACTCCAAGTTTCGACCCCAGGGCTCAACATATAAATAGAGGGGTAGGGCTAGCACCAAAGACACATCAAGAAACACCAAGCCGTGTGCCGGCAACCCCGTCCCCTCTAGTTTATCCTCCGTCATAGTTTTCGTAGTGCTTAGGCGAAGCCCTGCGGAGATTGTTCTTCACCAACACCGTCACCACGCCGTCGTGCTGCCGAAACTCATCTACTACTTCGCCCCTCTTGCTGGATCGAGAAGGCGAGGACGTCACCGAGCCGAACGTGTGCAGAACTCGGAGGTGCCGTGCTTTCGGTACTTGGATCGGTCGGACGTGAAGACGTACGACTGCATCAACCGCGTTGATATAATGCTTCCGCGAATGGTCTACGTGGGTACGTAGACAACACTCTCCTCTCTCGTTGTTATGCATCACCATGATCTTGCGTGTGCGTAGGATTTTTTTTTGAAATTACTACGTTCCCTAACAAATACCCCCTATCCTAATGAAATGTGATAATCAAACTGTGATCGTCAAGATAAACAGTTCTAAGGACAATATGAAGTCCTCAAGGCATGTGAAGAGGAGACTAAAATCTATTAGAAAATTGAGGAACTCCGGAGTTATTACGTTGCATTATATCCAAACATTGAAAAATTTGGTAGATCCCTTCACAAAAGGTCTATCACATAATGTGATATATAATGCATTGATGGAGATGGGTCTGAGACCCACCGCATGAGTTGTCCATAGTGGTAACCCACTCTATGTGATCAGAGATCCCGTGAATTAGAAGTGGGAGACAAGCTGTTGGCCAGCTGGGAGGAGAGTATCCCTATATTAACTATCCCACACCGTGAACATGCAATACTCTCCTGATCTGCATGGCAGGTTGATACTTATCTTAATGTGTTCCAAGTGGCTTATTCGGGTAAGCAGAGATGTTGTCCTGCAGGACATCTTCTGAAGAACACACCTATATGAATTTGACTGTTAACATCGCAGTCTATGAGAATTGGGTGTTCTATAATAAATTCATGAAAAGGTCCTGGAGTACGATGTATACGCTCCACCCGCGGGGAAGCCTTGCGACAACCCACTATCGGTCAAGAATCTGTGTGAAACTAGTCTCGTAGAAAACTTGTAGTTCAAGGCATAGTCCACTATTCAAGTTGTGATCTAGTGTAGCATAAATCTCTAAGTGGAAGTTCAACTTCATAGTCTCCACTAATCACCGGTATATAAACAATGTTTTGGAACCAAATGGTGAGATGTGCCAATGAGACTTTGTGGGGGATTGTTGGAATTTGCTAGTGGGCTTTTGGCCCAAAGCCCAACTAAAATTCTGAAATTCTCTTGGCCCATTCATGCACACATGTGAGTGGAGTGAGTGAGGCTAAAGTTTAGTCCCACCTCATAAGTTGAGAGAGAGTTGCACCTCTTTATAAGGTGAGCTCTTTTACCACTTGTATGAGCATGAGAAGAGGAGACCTACACACGCGCTCCTCCTCCTCGCTCGCCTCGCCACGCCACGCCACGCCTCGTCCCGACGCGCTGCGGGTTGCGGGATTGAGACGAGCCGAGGACAGAGCTATGCACGTTGTCTATATTTTTGCAGCTCGGGGAAAATTAATGAGTCATTAATTAATAATTAACGGACGCGTTAATTACTAAACCGTTATGACCTACCTGGCCCACACTATATAGTCAGGCAGACGTCTACCCTAGCCGCGGCCGCTTCGTATGGTTTCTCACCACCGTTTCAGATCATTGCGCTGCCAAGCAAGTCTTCTCCATCCCTCCTTTCAGTGTGCACCGGGAGAAGGGACAGCAGGCCTCCGGAACCCCGCCTCTCATGATCCTGTACGGGAGAGGGGCGATTAGGTTTTTGGGGAGCGCACTCGCGCGACTGATGGCAGCGACGACTTCGTGAACGACGACTTCTTCCCCGACCACGGCAACCTCATCCTCAACGACATGGGCGAAAATGTCAACGCTGGCGGTGCTGCTACCACTGCACTGTATGTGATTCTATCCTTCCTGTTCGAGATCGTGGTAGAATTCATGTTTCTAGTATGTGCTGTAGATGTGATATGTTCATCTACTATGCTAGTTCGCATGATTAGTTCAATCTCTGCTACTACAGTCATGATTTATCTTTTGTTTATTCAGATTAAATCTCGTAGTAATTTGCTCATATTTCCAACACTTTTGTGATTTTCGATGTGGATCAAGGGCGTAGAAAAACCAATCTATTGAGTAATAAAGGGTAATAATCTAATAATTTGATGTATGGAGGTTATTTAATTTTGATCTCCTACCTTCAGGTCGTGAAATTAAACACATTAACGTACGCTGTAAGGGCGATCGCTGGAGGCATCCACCTCATCACTTCACCATATTTTTGAAGGAAATATGCCCTAGAGGAAATAATAAAGTTATTATTTATTTCCTTATATCATGATAAATGTTTATTATTCATGCTAGAATTGTATTAACCGGAAACATAATACATGTGTGAATACATAGACAAACTTAGTGTCACTAGTATGCCTCTACTTGACTAGCTCGTTAATCAAAGATGGTTATGTTTCCTAACCATGAACAAAGTGTTGTTATTTGATTAACGAGGTCACATCATTAGTTGAATGATCTGATTGACATGACCCATTCCATTAGCTTAGCACCCGATCGTTTAGTATGTTGCTATTGCTTTCTTCATAACTTATACATGTTCCTATAACTATGAGATTATGCAACTCCCGTTTACCGCAGGAACACTTTGGGTACTACCAAACGTCACAACGTAACTGGGAGATTATAAAGGAGTACTACAGGTGTCTCCAAAGGTACATGTTGGGTTGGCGTATTTCGAGATTAGGATTTTTCACTCCGATTGTCAGAGAGGTATCTCTGGGCCCTCTCGGTAATGCACATCACATAAGCCTTGCAAGCATTAAAACTAATATGTTAGTTGTGAGATGATGTATTACGGAATGAGTAAAGAGACTTGCCGGTAACGAGATTGAACTAGGTATTGGATACCGACGATCGAATCTCGGGCAAGTAACATACCGATGACAAAGGGAACAACGTATGTTGTTATGCGGTCTGACCGATAAAGATCTTCGTAGAATATGTAGGAGCCAATATGGGCATCTAGGTCCCGCTATTGGTTATTGACCGGAGACATGTCTCGGTCATGTCTACATTGTTCTCGAACCCGTAGGGTCCGCACGCTTAAGGTTACGATGACAGTTATATTATGAGTTTATGCATTTTGATGTACCGAAGGTTGTTCGGAGTCCTGGATGTGATCACGGACATGACGAGGAGTCTCGAAATGGTCGAGACGTAAAGATTGATATATTGGAAGCCTATGTTTGGATATCGGAAGTGTTCCGGGTGAAATCGGGATTTTACCGGAGTACCAGGAAGGTTACCGGAACCCCCCGGGAACCATATGGGCCTTGATGGGCCTTAGTGGAAAGGAGAAAGGGGCAGCCCAAGGTGGCCGCGCGCCTCCCCCCTTCCCCTAGTCCTATTAGGACTAGGAGAGGTGGCCGACCCCTCTCTCTCTTTTCCCCCTCCGCGAATCTTATTCCAACTAGGATTGGGGGGGGGGGGGAATCCTACTCCCAGAGGGAGTAGGACTCTCCTGGCGCGCCAAGCTTGGCCGGCCAGCCTCCCCCCTCTAGTCCTTTATATACTGAGGCAGAGGCACCCCAGAAACACACAAGTTGATCCACGTGATCTATTCCTTAGCCGTGTGCGGTGCCCCCTGCCACCATAATCCTCGATAATACTGTAGCGGAGTTTAGGCGAAGCCCTGCTGCTGTAGTGCATCAAGATCGTCACCACACCGTCGTGCTGATGGAACTCTTCCCCGACACTTTGCTGGATCGGAGTCCGGGGATCGTCATCGGGCTGAACGTGTGCTCGAACTCGGAGGTGCCGTAGTTTCGGTGCTTGATCGGTTGGATCGTGAAGACATACGACTACTTCCTCTACGTCGTGTCAACGCTTCCGCAGTCGGTCTGCATGGGTACGTAGACAACACTCTCCCCTCTCGTTGCTATGCATCACATGATCTTGCGTGTGCGTAGGAATTTTTTTGAAATTACTACGAAACCCAACAGTGGCATCCGAGCCTAGGTTATTTATGTTGATGTTATATGCACGAGTAGAACACAAGTGAGTTGTGGGCGATATAAGTCATACTGCCTACCAGCATGTCATACTTTGGTTCGGCGGCATTGTTGGATGAGACAACCCGGACCAACATTACGCGTACGCTTACGCGAGACCGGTTCCCCCGACGTGCTTTGCACATAGGTGGCTTGCAGGCGACTGTCTCTCCAACTTTAGTTGAACCAAGTATGGCTACGCCCGGTCCTTGCGAAGGTTAAAAGGAGTCTATTTGACAAACTATCGTTGTGGTTTTGATGCGTAGGTGAGATTGGTTCTTGCTTAAGCCCATAACAGCCACGTAAAACTTGCAACAACAAAGTAGAGGACGTCTAACTTGTTTTTGTAGGGCATGTTGTGATGTGATATGGTCAAGACATGATGCTGAATTTTATTGTATGAGATGATCATGTTTTGTAACCGAGTTATCGGCAACTGGCAGGAGCCATATGGTTGTCGCTTTATTGTATGCAATGCAATCGCGATGTAATGCTTTACTTTATTACTAAGCGGTAGTGATAGTCGTGGAAGCATAAGATTGGCGAGACGACAACGATGCTACGATGGAGATCAAGGTGTCGCGCCGGTGACGATGATGATCACGACGGTGCTTCGGAGATGGAGATCACAAGCACAAGATGATGATGGCCATATCATATCACTTATATTGATTGCATGTGATGTTTATCCTTTTATGCATCTTATCTTGCTTTGATTGACGGTAGCATTATAAGATGATCTCTCACTAAATTATCAAGAAGTGTTCTCCCTGAGTATGCACCGTTGCCAAAGTTCGTCGTGCCCAGACACCACGTGATGATCGGGTGTGATAAGCTCTACGTCCATCTACAACGGGTGCAAGCCAGTTTTTGCACACGCAGAATACTCAGGTTAAACTTGACGAGCCTAGCATATGCAGATATGGCCTCGGAACACGGAGACCGAAAGGTCGAGCGTGAATCATATAGTAGATATGATCAACATAACGATGTTCACCATTGAAAACTACTCCATCTCACGTGATGGTCGGTTATGGTTTAGTTGATTTGGATCACGTAATCACTTAGAAGATTAGAGGGATGTCTATCTAAGTGGGAGTTCTTAAGTAATTTGATTAATTGAACTTAAACTTATCATGAACTTAGTACCTGATAGTATCTTGCTTGTTTATGTTGATTGTAGATAGATGGCTCGTGCTGTTGTTCCATTGAATTTTAATGCGTTCCTTGAGAAAGCAAAGTTGAAAGATGATGGTAGCAATTATACGGACTGGGTCCGTAACTTGAGGATTATCCTCATTGCTGCTCAGAAGAATTACGTCCTGGAAGCACCGCTGGGTGCCAGGCCTGCTACTGGAGCAACACCAGATGTTATGAACATCTGGCAGAGCAAAGCTGATGACTACTCGATAGTTCAGTGTGCCATGCTTTACGGCTTAGAATCGGGACTTCAACGACGTTTTGAACGTCATGGAGCATATGAGATGTTTCAGGAGTTGAAGTTAATATATCAAGCAAATGCCCGGATTGAGAGATATGAAGTCTCCAATAAGTTCTATAGCTGCAAGATGGAGGAGAACAGTTCTGTCAGTGAGCATATACTCAAAATGTCTGGGTATAATAATCACTTGATTCAATTGGGAGTTAATCTTCCGGATGATTGCGTCATTGACAGAATTCTCCAATCACTGCCACCAAGCTACAAGAGCTTCGTGATGAACTATAATATGCAAGGGATGAACAAGACTATTCCCGAGCTCTTCGCAATGTTGAAAGCTGCGGAGGTAGAAATCAAGAAGGAGCATCAAGTGTTGATGGTTAACAAGACCACTAGTTTCAAGAAAAAGGGCAAAGGGAAGAAGAAGGGGAACTTCAAGAAGAATAGCAAGCAAGTTGCTGCTCAAGAGAAGAAACCCAAGTTTGGACCTAAGCCTGAAACTGAGTGCTTCTACTGCAAGCAGACTGGTCACTGGAAGCGGAACTGCCCCAAGTATTTGGTGGATAAGAAGGATGGCAAGGTGAACAAAGGTATATGTGATATACATGTTATTGATGTGTACCTTACTAGAGCTCGCAGTAGCACCTGGGTATTTGATACTGGTTCTGTTGCTAATATTTGCAACTCGAAACAGGGACTACCGAATAAGCGGGCACTGGCAAAGGACGAGGTGACGATGCGCGTGGGAAACGGTTCCAAAGTCGATGTGATCGCGGTCGGCACGCTACCTCTACATCTACCTTCGGGATTAATATTAGACCTAAATAATTGTTATTTGGTGCCAGCGTTGAGCATGAACATTATATCTGGATCTTGTTTAATGCGAGACGGTTATTCATTTAAATCAGAGAATAATGGTTGTTCTATTTATATGAGTAATATCTTTTATGGTCATGCACCCTTGAAGAGTGGTCTATTCTTATTGAATCTCTATAGTAGTAATACACATATTCATAATGTTGAAGCCAAAAGATGCAGAGTTGATAATGAAAGTGCAACTTATTTGTGGCACTGTCGTTTAGGTCATATCGGTGTAAAGCGCATGAAGAAACTCCATACTGATGGACTTTTGGAACCACTTGATTATGAATCACTTGGTACTTGCGAACCGTGCCTCATGGGCAAGATGACTAAAACACCGTTCTCCGGTACTATGGAGAGAGCAACAGATTTGTTGGAAATCATACATACCGATGTATGTGGTCCGATGAATATTGAGGCTCGTGGTGGATATCGTTATTTTCTCACCTTCACAGATGATTTAAGCAGATATGGGTATATCTACTTAATGAAACATAAGTCTGAAACATTTGAAAAGTTCAAAGAATTTCAGAGTGAAGTTGAAAATCATCGTAACAAGAAAATAAAGTTTCTACGATCTGATCGTGGAGGAGAATATTTGAGTTACGAGTTTGGTGTACATTTGAAAAATTGTGGAATAGTTTCGCAACTCACGCCACCCGGAACACCACAGCGTAATGGTGTGTCCGAACATCGTAATCGTACTTTACTAGATATGGTGCGATCTATGATGTCTCTTACTGATTTACTGCTATCGTTTTGGGGTTATGCTTTAGAGACGGCCGCATTCACGTTAAATAGGGCACCATCAAAATCCGTTGAGACGACGCCTTATGAACTGTGGTTTGGCAAGAAACCAAAGTTGTCGTTTCTTAAAGTTTGGGGCTGCGATGCTTATGTGAAAAAGCTTCAACCTGATAAGCTCGAACCCAAATCGGAGAAATGTGTCTTCATAGGATACCCAAAGGAGACTGTTGGGTACACCTTCTATCACAGATCCGAAGGCAAGACATTCGTTGCTAAGAATGGATCCTTTCTAGATAAGGAGTTTCTCTCGAAAGAAGTGAGTGGGAGGAAAGTAGAACTTGACGAGGTAACTGTACCTGCTCCTTTATTGGAAAGTAGTACATCACAGAAAACTGTTTCTGCGACACCTACACCAATAAGTGAGGAAGCTAATGATGATAGTCATGAAACTTCAGATCAAGATACTACTGAACCTCGTAGATCAACCAGAGTAAGATCCGCGCCAGAGTGGTATGGTAATCCTGTTCTGGAAATCATGCTACTAGATCATGATGAACCTACGAACTATGAAGAAGCGATGGTGAGCCCAGATTCCGCAAAATGGCTTGAAGCCATGAAATCTGAGATGGGATCCATGTATGAGAACAAAGTATGGACTTTGGTTGACTTTCCCGATGATTGGCAAGCAATTGAGAGTAAATGGATCTTTAAGAAGAAGACTAACGCTGATGGTAATGTTACTGTCTACAAAGCTCGACTTGTCGCGAAAGGTTTTCGGCAAGTTCAAGGGATTGACTATGATGAGACCTTCTCACCCGTAGCGATGCTTATGTCCGTCCGAATCATGTTAGCAATTGCCACATTTTATGATTATGAAATTTGGCAAATGGATGTCAAAACTGCATTCCTGAATGGATTTCTTGAAGAAGAGTTGTATATGATGCAACCAGAAGGTTTTGTCGATCCAAAAGGAGCTAACAAAGTGTGCAAGCTCCAGCGATCCATTTATGGACTGGTGCAAGCCTCTGGGAGTTGGAATAAACGCTTTGATAGTGTGATCAAAGCATTTGGTTTTATATAGACTTTCGGAGAAGCCTGTATTTACAAGAAAGTGAGTGGGAGCTCTGTAGCATTTCTGATATTATATGTGGATGACATATTACTAATTGGAAATGATATAGAATTTCTGGATAGCATAAAGGGATACTTGAATAAGAGTTTTTCAATGAAAGACCTCGGTGAAGCTGCTTACATATTAGGCATAAAGATCTATAGAGATAGATCAAGACGCTTAATTGGACTTTCACAAAGCACATACCTTGACAAGATTTTGAAGAAGATCAAAATGGATCAAGCAAAGAAAGGATTCTTGCCTGTGTTACAAGGTGTGAAGTTGAGTAAGACTCAATTCCCGACCACTGCAGAAGATAGAGAGAATATGAAAGATGTTCCCTATGCATCAGCCATAGGATCTATCATGTATGCAATGCTGTGTACCAGACCCGATGTGTGCCTTGCTATAAGTCTAGCAGGGAGGTACCAAAGTAATCTAGGAGTGGATCACTGGACAGCGGTCAAGAACATCCTGAAATACCTGAAAAGGACTAAGGATATGTTTCTTGTATATGGAGGTGACAAAGAGCTCATCGTAAAAGGATACGTTGATGCAAGCTTTGACACTGATCCGGACGATTCTAAATCGCAAACCGGATACGTGTTTACATTAAACGGTGGAGCTGTCAGTTGGTGCAGCTCTAAACAAAGCGTTGTAGCGGGATCTACATGTGAAGCGGAGTACATAGCTGCTTTGGAAGCAGCGAACGAAGGAGTCTGGATGAAGGAGTTCATATCCGATCTAGGTGTCATACCTAGTGCATCGGGTCCAATGAAAATCTTTTGTGACAATACTGGTGCAATTGCCTTGGCAAAGGAATCCAGATTTCACAAGAGAACCAAGCACATCAAGAGACGCTTCAATTCCATCCGGGATCTAGTCCAGGTGGGAGACATAGAGATTTGCAAGATACATACGGATCTGAATGTTGCAGACCCGTTGACTAAGCCTCTTCCACGAGCAAAACATGATCAGCACCAAGGCTCCATGGGTGTTAGAATCATTACAGTGTAATCTAGATTATTGACTCTAGTGCAAGTGGGAGACTGAAGGAAATATGCCCTAGAGGCAATAATAAAGTTATTATTTATTTCCTTATATCATGATAAATGTTTATTATTCATGCTAGAATTGTATTAACCGGAAACATAATACATGTGTGAATACATAGACAAACTTAGTGTCACTAGTATGCCTCTACTTCACTAGCTCGTTAATCAAAGATGGTTATGTTTCCTAACCATGAACAAAGTGTTGTTATTTGATTAACGAGGTCACGTCATTAGTTGAATGATCTGATTGACATGACCCATTCCATTAGCTTAGCACCCGATCGTTTAGTATGTTGCTATTGCTTTCTTCATAACTTATACATGTTCCTATAACTATGAGATTATGCAACTCCCGTTTACCGGAGGAACACTTTGGGTACTACCAAACGTCACAACGTAACTGGGTGATTATAAAGGAGTACTACAGGTGTCTCCAAAGGTAAATGTTGGGTTGGCGTATTTCGAGATTAGGATTTGTCACTCCGATTGTCAGAGAGGTATCTCTGGGCCCTCTCGGTAATGCACATCACATAAGCCTTGCAAGCATTACAACCAATATGTTAGTTGTGAGATGATGTATTACGGAACGAGTAAAGAGACTTGCCGGTAACAAGATTGAACTAGGTATTGGATACCGACGATCGAATCTCGGGCAAGTAACATACCGATGACAAAGGGAACAACGTATGTTGTTATGCGGTCTGACCGATAAAGATCTTCGTAGAATATGTAGGAGCCAATATGGGCATCCAGGTCCCGCTATTGGTTATTGACCGGAGACATGTCTCGGTCATGTCTACATTGTTCTCGAACCCGTAGGGTCCGCACGCTTAAGGTTACGATGACAGTTATATTATGAGTTTATGCATTTTGATGTACCAAAGGTTGTTCGGAGTCCCGGATGTGATCACGGACATGACGAGGAGTCTCAAAATGGTCGAGACGTAAAGATTGATATATTGGAAGCCTATGTTTGGATATCGGAAGTGTTCCGGGTGAAATCGGGATTTTACCGGAGTACCGGGAAGGTTACCGGAACCCCCCGGGAACCATATGGGCCCTGATGGGCCTTAGTGGAAAGGAGAAAGGGGCAGCCCAAGGTGGCCGCGCGCCTCCCCCCTTCCCCTAGTCCTATTAGGACTAGGAGAGGTGGCCAGCCCCCTCTCTCTCTTTTCTCCCTCCGCGAATCCTATTCCAACTAGGATTGGGGGGGGGGGGAATCCTACTCCCAGAGGGAGTAGGACTCTCCTGGCGCGCCAAGCTTGGCCGGCCAGCCTCCCCCCTCTAGTCCTTTATATACTGAGGCAGAGGCACCCCAGAAACACACAAGTTGATCCACGTGATCTATTCCTTAGCCGTGTGCGGTGCCCCTGCCACCATAATCCTCGATAATACTGTAGCGGAGTTTAGGCGAAGCCCTGCTGCTGTAGTGCATCAAGATCGTCACCACGCCGTCGTGCTGACGGTACTCTTCCCCGACACTTTGCTGGATCGGAGTTCGGGGATCGTCATCGGGCTGAACGTGTGCTCGAACTCGGAGGTGCCGTAGTTTCGGTGCTTGATTGGTTGGATCGTGAAGACGTACGACTACTTCCTCTACGTCGTGTCAACGCTTCCGCAGTCGGTCTGTGTGGGTACGTAGACAACACTCTCCCCTCTCATTGCTATGCATCACATGATCTTGCGTGTGCGTAGGAATTTTTTTGAAATTACTACGAAGCCCAACAATTTTACTATGTCAAGGAAAGAAAATGTCGCTGGATAGCACCTCCACCAGATATTACCGCATGCAAAAGGATTGGAGGAAACTTAATAGGCAAGGAAGGCAACTGCCCAGAGGTATCGAGCCCCATGCCCATGCCCTCTCCACCTTCCTTTTCTTCTCGAGCCCGTTCTTTTCCTCCCATCTGGCCATCTCTTTGGTCGTTCTACGGCGGTGGTGGATCCTCCACCTCCTCATCTCCTTTCTTGGTGCAGCACTGCTCCTTCCCACGGCACCGTCGGCAAGATGGCGGCAAGAACGAGAAGGCCGGCGACGCCACTAGCTCTCGTACCGAGGAAACAACGGGAGGATGAGGTCGATGCGGTCGTCCACGCCTTCTCCGCCGTGGGAGCCCATGAGCGAGTGGAAGGAGGTGTCATCAGCTGCGTGCCTGAACTCGCCATTGACAGGTCCATCTCACTCTCTCTCAATTTGGGAATGTCGATCAGTTCAAGACCGGATATGATGGATACAATGAATTTCACATTAAAGCATTTGTTGAGGTCAGCTGCCTATCTCATCCAGTGATTGTCTGTTTGTGTCTGGTTGAGTTGTGGTGCTCCAGCTGTTTGAGATTAGTACTTACAAATTGTTTGTCTAGCATGCTTATTCATTTTTTTTCATGATTTAGTTGTTGTTTTTGTGAGCACTCTTTGTATCGTGCAGATGCTCCCAGCTGTTGAGATTGTTGAGTTACTTGAATCATTTGGAAAAAGATCCCCTGAGTGCTTGCGTACAAATACACTAAAATTAAAACCATATTAACTCAAATTCTTGATATATGTATATGGCACCAAATATTTTGTAGTTATCTCTGACTGTAAATTGATCACTGTCTCATGGAGCATTCTCTCTCTTATCTTGTTTGTGGGGTTTGCAGACCCGTAAGAGGATCTTGCTGCTGCTCTTATTCCAAGGGAGTTAGTCTGGATTCGATAGGAAATTGGTCAAAGGTTCACTTTATTTGAACATATTTTCTTTTACAACTTAATAGTACAGAATATTAAAGCAACTCTTGTGGTTTAGACAATTTCAGGTATAATTAGTTGTGCACGACTCAACTATTTTGTCTGGTGCCACTGTTTAATATATGGCAAGACATTACATGGTATGTCCCTCCCCCCTATTATTTGTTAAGATTGTTTTTCTCAATCTCCATCTAGAAGTAATTCATCCTTTAATGATGTGATTACAGAAACAAGGTGCATTTACCAATGATGGCTCTTGCTCGTGATGAGAAGGAGCGAACCGTTGATATATGGTGTAAGATCCCCCCACTCTAATGATCCTTTTGCAATAATTCATTTGTCTAACTAATATATATATCTGTGTTCGCATGTATGTAAGCCTTCATATGCTATTCGAGCGATGGTTACAACAAGGCATGACTACAAGTGACTCAGGAGGGCACGACCGGGTGTGGTAGTTGTCGGAGGAGGAGACAGAGAGAGAGACGAGGAGAGGAGAGCAGAATGCGAGACCATGGGCCACAAAGGAAGCCGGTGCGGTGGTTTGGCGTGATATGGAGAACTGCAATATTTTGCCAATAGGTTCTGAGATGAGGATTCAGTGAAATATTATGCTCAGTCGTCCTATTGTATCAACTGTAAAGGTGAGATCTCACTTGTCATATAAGCTTTCTCTTATCCTTTTATAGAAACCTATTCCCATTCGGCCAAATCCCTTTGTTCATTGCAGATATTGCAATTAGGCTCGAGTGGACGTTGGCGATACGGCAATGAGAAGATCCTCCGGTTTGTCTTCCTGCTCAGTCCTCCCAATCCCTCCCACTTGATTTTTCTGGGTCTCGGGGCATATTTGGTTATCATCTTAAAAGAACTCCTTTTCTCTTAGTAATAGGCTAAAGATATTTTTGCTTTCTAGGTTGGGACTTAGCAAAAGATACAAGATCATAAATTATTGCTTTATTGAAAGTTTTGTGTCCTACAGAGGAAGAGATGGAGCATTCCCTAACAAGAATAAGTAAGAAATTTAGGGCTAAGATAGATCAAGCGCAGTACCATCATCATCCGAAGTTTTATACAACACCTTCTTCACAATGGTAAAGTAAGCTTATTCGTACATAATACTAGAATAGGAACGGAACATATGTCTAGATTATCTTTGCCATACATGTAAGGACTTTTATAACTATCAAACGTTTGGATTTTAGCAATAGGCAAGAACAAAATCCTTACTTCAGTCTAATTATATACATCCATTAGAATGACCAATTTTATCTTCACATGCACTCCTCTCTCTAATTACATGCATATATGCACTAAGGGACGAAAAGCTAATGTCATCCTAGATTCTTTTTTTCAAACTTTAAAATGTTTTGTAGCTCAAAGCGTCGCCCCGATTGAAAAACCGTCTTAAAAAAAATCGTCTCGACGATATCTTCAAAACTAGATCCCATATTGATATGTTTTGATGACTTTTTTTCAAACCAAAAGTTACCACATCTGGGCTACGTAAGTTATCATGTCTGTCATACATAAGTTACCCTGTCATTTACACAAAAAAATTTGGGGTATGTTTTCAACAAACTTCTATCCTGGCCAGGGTCAAAAATGATTATGATGTTTGCAGTGAGTTATCAGTTTTGTTGTGTATATTACCATGTTGCACAAAAGTTATCGGGGTATGTTTTTCAACAATTTTCATTTCCTTGGTCAAAACATTACCATGATATTCGTATATGAGTTATCAGCTCTCATGTGCGTGTATTATCATATTGTTTACACATGAGTTATTGGGAGGTATTTTTCAACAACATTTTTCCATGTTTTCAACTCATGTTATTTACACGAGAAATTACCAGTGGTATGTTTTCACGTCAAAGTTATCGTGGTGTTTGTACCTAAGTTATCAAGACCGGGAACCTATATTATCATGTTATTTACATAAAAAGTTATCAGAGTTATCGTGGTGTCTGTACCTAAGTTATCAGATCCGGGAGCCTATATTACCATGTTATCTACACATATGTTACCGGAGTATGTTTTCAACAACTTTTTTCCACGGGTCAAAGTTATTGTGGTGTTTATACTTAAGTTATCAAGTCCATGAGTGTATATTATCATGCTATTTACAAAATAAGTTATCGGTTTTATATTTTCAACAACTTCTATCGATGGGTCAAAGTTATCGTGGTGTTCGTACCTAAGTTATCAAGACCGGGAGCCTATATTATCATGCTATTTACATAAAAAGTTATCGGAGTTATCATGGTCTTTGTACCTAAGTTATCAGGTCCGGGAGCCTACATCACCATGCTATTTACACATATGTTATCGGAGTATGTTTTCAACAACTTTTTTCCACGGGTCAAAGTTATCATGGTGTTTATACCTAAGTTATCAAGTCCATGAGTGTATATTATCATGCTATTTACAAAAGAAGTTATTGGTGTTATATTTTCAATAACTTCTATTGATGGGTCAAAGTTATCGTGTTGTTTGTACCTAAGTTATCATGTCCAAGAGCCTATATTACCATGCTATTTACACACAAAATTATTGGTGGTATGTTTTTACATCTTTTTTCTCCGGGTCAAAGTTATCTTGGTGTTTGTACCTAAGTTATCAGGTCTACAATGTGTATATTACCATGCGATTTGCAAAAAAGTTATTAGGGGTGTTTTTCAACAACTTTTCCCTAGGTTAAAATTACCCCTCGGTGTTTGTATGCAAGTTACCAGCTCTGTGGTGCTTAAATTATCATGCTATTTACATAGAAGTTACCAGGGTGGTTCGGATTTTAGCATTTTCGTAAATATAATAGGACATCTACTTGACACAAACTGTATCTACTGTCTCTCTGATTTATCTTCTGAAACAAAATTTAACTCTTAATTGACCCAACTGCAATTCACAGAGAAAAATGGAACCACAAAAGTCTGAATTTTCTGAAAACTGAAGTAGACCTTGGCCTCATACACTTTCTTCAGAAAAAAGAACGCCGAAAAACTTAATTTTCTAAATTGGAACGATGCACTTGTACTTGAGCATGTGTCTAGCTGCTGTTGCCGCTGCTCAATTGGTACTCTAATTGGAATGGTGCACACTGAATTGGTACTCTAATTGAGCATCGGATAGTTGTTGCTGTCGTTGCTAACTTGCAAAGTGAAGATTCTTCCTCTCCTGTTGCTAACTTGCAAAGTGCGGATCCAACCTGAGGTCGATGCAGCTGGCGGTGGTGGGCGCCTGGGCTTCTCCCTCTCCCGTTTCTCTTCCTCTCACAGCCGGAGCTCGCCGAGCTTGGCCATGGCAGCCATGGCACGGACGGAGCAGAACCTCGCTTGGATGGAGATGAAATCGAGCCCGGGGAAGAGGGGAAAGGTCGAGGGGCTCGATTGGGGGTTGTCGGGGTCGGGGGGAGGCGATGGCTGTCGGTGTCAAAACTAGCGGATCTCGGATAGGGGGTCCCGAACTGTGCGTCTAAGGCGGATGGTAACAGGAGGTGGGGGACACAATGTTTACCCAGGTTCGGGCCCTCGTGATGGAGGTAATACCCTACTTCCCGCTTGATTGATCTTGATGATATGAGTATTACAAGAGTTGATCTACCACGAGATCGGAGAGCCTAAACCCTAGAAGCTAGCATATGGTATGATTGTTATTGTCCTATGGACTAAAACCCTCTGGGTTATAAGACACTGGAGGGAATAGGGTTACACATAGTCAGTTACAAGGGAGGAGATATACATATCCGAATTGCCAAGCTTTCCTTCCATGCAAAGGAGAGTCCCACCCGGACACGGGACGAAGTCTTCAATCTTGTATCTTCATAGTCCAACAATCCGGCCAAAGGATATAGTCCGGCTGTCCGAGGACCCCCTAATCCAAGACTCCCCCAGTAGCCCCTGAAACAGGCTTCAATGATGATGAGTCTGGCACGCAGATTGTCTTCGGCATTGCAAGGCGGGTTCCTCCTCCGTATACTTCATAGAAGATTTTGAACACAAGGATAGTGCCCGACTCTGCAAAACAAATTCCACATACCACCGTAGAGAGTACAATATTTCCACCAATCTAATCTACTGACAATTTTTCATAACGTGACATCACGCCATGGCCTCGGTCAGTATTCGAACCGTCTTTCCCTGCCCGCCACTGCACGTGTTGCGAGGCATTTTTATTGGCACGTCTTGTCGAAGCAGAGATCGTGTCCCCTTATCATGGGATTCTCATCAATATGGGTGTGGGTAACCCAATCGTGCTCGTTAGTACAACTCCTCGATTTTAGGCAAGTTCCAAACGGCCACGCGGAGGACACTTGATATTCGCCCTCTTTATAAAGGGGCCAAAGCCTGTCCTTTTCTTCTCGCACTCAATCCCTCCCTTCCCCCACCCCGAGTTCCAACACCCAAGGCTTAGGCGAAGTGCTTTGGACCTTCAATTATGTCCGGATCCAACCTTCAGGGCTAGTGGATGGCTTCCTCTGTCACAGAGGAGGGCATCAAGAAGCTAAGGGAGGCCAGGTATCTGACCGCCGAAATCTCGCTAGACCTTTCTGAGACCGCAAAACATAAATGCAGAGCACCTTTAAAGACCAAGGACTGACTAGACATTGTAATTCATGGTAAAAGAGATCCAGTCAAGTCATACTCAATGTAAACTAAGAGTAATGAATGCAAATGATAGTGGTGCTCTCCAACTGGTGCTTTTTAATAAGAAGATGATGACTCAGCATAAAAGTAAACAGCTAGGCCCTTCGCAAAGGGAAGCAGGGATTTGTAGAGGTGCCAGAGCTCGGTTTTGAAATAGAGGTGAATAATATTTTGAGCGGTATACTTTCATTGTCAACATAACAACCAAGAGATGGCGATATCTTCCATGCTACACACATTATAGGCGGTTCCCAAACAGAATGGTAAAGTTTATACTCCCTGTCGGTGTCAAAACCGGCGGATCTCGGGTAGGGGGTCCCGAACTGTGCGTCTAGGACGGATGGTAACAGGAGGCAGGGGACACAATGTTTTACCCAGGTTCGGGCCCTCTTGATGGAGGTAAAACCCTACGTCCTGCTTGATTAATATTGATGATATGGGTAGTACAAGATTAGATCTACGACGAGATCAGAGAGGCTAAACCCTAGAAGCTAGCCTATGGTATGATTGTATGCTGTGGTTGTTGTGTCCTACGGACTAAAACCCTCCGGTTTATATAGACACCGGAGAGGGTTAGGGTTACACATGGTCGGTTACAAAGGAGGAGATATCCATATCCATATTGCCTAGCTTGCCTTCCACGCCAAGTAGAGTCCTGTCCGGACACGAGACGGAGTCTTCAATCTTGTATCTTCATAGTCCGGCTATCCGGAGACCCCCTAATCCCGGACTCCCTCAGGAGCCCCTGAACCAGGCTTCAATGACGATGAGTCCGGCGCGCAGTATTGTCTTCGGCATTGCAAGGCGGGTTCCTTCTCCGAATACATCATAGAAGAATTTGAATACGAGGATAGTGTCCGACCCTGCAAAATAAGTTCCACATACCACCGTAGAGAGAATAATATTTTCGCAAATCTAATTTGCTGACTTGTCTTGACAGTATGACGTTATGTCATGGCCCGGTGATTATTCGAACCATTTCCTTTAACTAGCCCCTCACATAACGCGAGGAAGTTTTCCGACACATCTTTGTCAAAGCAGAGATCGTGCCCCCTTATTATGGGATTCTCATCAATACGGGCATGGGTAACCCACCCGCACCATCAATTACGGCGCTTGGGGGATAAGCGAGTTTTACCAGGCAAGTGGGGACACTTAGTTTCGTCTGCCCATATAAAGGGATAAGGATTCACCTTTCTATCCACGCCTTCTTCCTCCTTTGCTCATCCGTTTTCGCACACTCGAGCTCTAGCGCCCAAGTTCGGACTTCCCACCTCAACCTTCTCCAACCATGTCCGGAGCGGGAGGCAGGTGGATGGTCTCCTCCGTCATGGATGGAGACATCAAGAAGCTGAGGAGAGCCGGATACCTGCCCGACGACATCGCGCACCAGCTCCCAGATGAGGGGCAGCTCATCCCCACCCCCAGGCCCCATAAGAGGGTAGTGTTCCTCACCCATTTCCTCCGCGGACTGGGATTCCCTCTCCACTCATTCGTCCAGGGGCTCATGTTCTATTACGGCCTGGATTTCCACGATCTTTCCCCGAAGTTCATCCTCAACATCTCGGCGTTTATCGTTGTGTGCGAGGCCTTCCTCCGCATCAAGCCCCACGTCGTCTTATGGTTGAAGACCTTTAATATCAAGCCAAAGGTTTTGGGCGGCTGCCAGGTGGAGTGCGGAGGCGCCATGGTGGGCAAGATGCCCAACGTAACATGGCTCGAGGGCTCCTTTGTGGAAACCATAAAGGGGTGGCAATCAGGGTGGCTCTAAATCACCAAGCCGCGCGACCCTGCATGGGTAGCGGCCCCCGAGTTCCAATCTGGCATCCCCACGCGGCTCACCTCCTGGAAAGAGAAGGGCCTGTCCTGGGGTAGTTCGGGAGAGCTGACCGGACTCCAAACATGTATTCAAAACATGGTGAACAAGAAGCTCAAACTTGTCAACGTGGTCCAGGTCATGCTCCACCGCCGGATCCTCCTGTGCCAACAACGGGAGTTCAACTTGTGGGAGTTCGACCTGGCGCAGCACCGAACTCTGAACAGGCTCTTCGACACAACTCATGAAGAGGCCTGGAGGGTGCTGTTCAAAAGCACCGAGGTCCCCCCTCCCATTACTGAGGATCGCGGATTCAGCGCGAAGCGCCAAGCCAGTGTGGTAAGCTGCCTTACCTTTCACAGGATACTTATTTTTTATAGATTGACTCCATGCGGGATCTAAACTCCCGTACCTTTGACAGGACTGCCAAGAGATAGCCGGACAGATCGACTGTCCGGCTCCTTTGCCCGAAGGCCCAGCAGACGCTCTTCTGGCGAAGATGCTGACTCCGGCTCCTTATACGGTGCCGGAGAATACCAAGAAGGCCAATGGAACCCGAAAGAGTTCTCGATGCCAGGCGTCGTCGGACTCACCATCCGATGACTCTGCGGCGCACTCCTCCCCCGAAGACAAGGAAGAAGAAGAAGATGCTCCCCCTCCGGCTGGGGGAGTTAAGAAAAGGAAGGCCGCCCCAACTGGGGGGGGCGAAGGGTCCAAGAAGGGAAGGACTCTCCTTCTGGACAGTTCCACCGCCGCCGACGAAGGCGAAGACGAGTGGTTGCCCAGGGCCAAGCCCTTGTGGAGATCGTAAGTATTCGGATACCAGAGTAACTCATAGCATTCCTTTGTCGCACTGCTTTCCCTAACGCCGAACATAATTATGCAGGCCGCCACAAGCCAGTATCGATGTATCATCGGACGGCTCCCTGGGCTCGTCGGACATGGATAGCGATCCAGTCCCGACCGCCACCTCCCCTCATCCTACCGACGACGCCGAGGTGCTGTCTCAAGAGGCACCGGATCGAGGGGAGACCGTCCCGGAGGCGCCTCAAGGCGACCTTCCGGACTCCGGGAGCCGGGGGGACGGGGCCCCTGCGAGCTCCGAGTTCGGCCCTCAGCCGAACACTGCGCCGGAACCTCCAGTGGTTCCGGGCTTGGGCAGGCGGCCTCCTTCTAAGAGGGGCAAGACGCCTGTGCCGGTGACCTCTATCCATCCAGAGGCGCCGGACAATCTGCTAGAAGCGCTTCGCAGCGCTTCCATCGACGAGGAGCACCGTACTATTATGAGTGCTGTGGTCTAGAAGGTTCAGTCCGCCAAGAGCGGGTTGACTGAAGCCTGTGCCAGCCTTCTAACAGGCTTTGAGGTAAGTGTTTTAAAATGTAGTAGAAATATTACCGCATAGACAGTAGCCCCTGATGCTTTATTCAGTGTTCACAAAGAAAAGCCGAACAGCGGATCAAATAATATCGCAGGAGTCTAATATAAGTATGTCAATATGCATATGCAGGCTTCGCTGCTGGCGTCCGCCGCACTGACTGCGGAGGTTGCCGTACTGAAGTAGGACCTCGAGGGGTCCAGGAAAGAGCTCGGCCTTGCCAAGAGGCAGCTCGAGGAGAACAAGGGTAAGTAATACCCTGTCTATAGATATGTATATATAAAAGAAGACGCGATTGCAAAATGACAGGATCATCGTATATTTGCCAGGGGCCACGATGGAGGTGGCGACCCTGAAGCAAGCGCTAACCAAGGCCGAAGATAAAGCGGCCAAGGAGCGCACCGAGCGATAGAAGCACGAGGCTCGGGTGGGCGAGGTGCAGCAAGAGCTCCAGGCTCTCGTGGCGAAGCACGAGGCGTTGGAGCTTGACTCAAAGACGCGGGAGTCTGAGCTTGCCGCGGCCCTCGAGAGCGCAAAAAGTGCCAAGGCCGAAGCCCAAAAGGCCCTCTAGGAGATCGACGCAATGAAGAAGATAGCGGCGGGTAAGGCTTTCTATATGCAAAGCAAGCATGTAAAAGTAAATTACCGATTACTTACCCGAATCCGGAGCTCTCCAGGAGCATTCACAGATTTGCCCCGCAGTGTGTCCGATGCCGCACAATTTTACCAGGCCGAGGATGGAGCTCAACGGAGAAGCTGTTCTGGTCTCGGTATGCTGAGGCTGAACACCCGGTGCCAATGAGCGACCAGCTGAAGCAGATGGTCGAGCTACATAAGGCGACCGATCAGGCCATGAAGGGCTTTATAGTCCGGCTGTGGCCTGGCGACGCCCTTCCGAACAGCTTCTTCGGCCTGGTGAGGTGGCTTGTGGATGCCTGCCCGCGGCTGGAGGTCGTCAAGCGATCTGTCTACATTGAAGGTGCACGCCGGGCTTTCGCCCGTGTGAAATTGCAGTGGGTCAAGCTAGACGCCATGAAGCTGATCAAGGAGGGGCCGCCGGAGGGCAAGGAGCACCGCCACCCCAAGATGTACTACGAGGGTGTTCTGCCGGGTGCCCGTCTCATAGCGGACGAGTGTTCAAAAGATGTAATATTTGAGTGAGACTTGCTCGTTTTAGCCTGTATTTATGAAAACTTGTTTCATATGCGCTATGCAACGCTTGTTTGAATTTAAAATATTACCTTCTGTTTGGCTATTTATCCAATCTGAGAGATGGCTAGTCCTCGGCTTCTGCCCCCATGCCATGAGTGCTGGGGTGTTCGGGATAAACCTGAGCACTCTTGTTCCCATGTTTGTGTCCTTCGAGGGAGGTGCTCAGCACAGCGAACAAGGCAACTGGACTAATAATGCTTTATCACTCTCACTTAGCCATAGAATTCTATAATTTTAAATTTCGGTGAAGCCCCTGGTATTTGGAAGGCCGAATTTGGGGCACGATACACGCCTTTAAGCCGGACAGGGCCGGCCCCTCGCTCTAAGCGGCATAAGTCTTTAGGGACTCGAAAACCTCGCCGAACAGCGACCAGTCTCTCGCCTTATCATGACTGTCAGTTTTAGCTTTCTCTACTGAGGTGCTGAACCCAGCAGAACCGGGGCACAATCGTATTAGTTCTCCTAGCGCTACCTTAGCCGATAGAGCGGAACGTAAGGTACCAAAACATAGGAGCCGGGCAAACCCAACATTTGACCAAATACATGATTCAGAGCTGATGCATATAATGCTATAAGTTCGGGGTGCCACACTTGTGAAAGTGTTCGGACTTTTCACACCGTATTGTGGGGAACGTAAGCCCCTGGTGTATTGGCCGTACCAAAGTGTACGGTTGCAAGGCGTCATTAATGAACACATAGATATATATATATATATATATATATAACAAGAATGCAATAATAGTCGTAATGTCATGCATTGTTTATTCAAAAAATTGCGTTAAAGCAGAGTGATACATATAGTGCGATAAGCAAAGAGTAGGACTATGTCCCTTCCAAGGGCAAGCTGAGGAATGATATTAAATCGAATATTTCACTCGTTACTGTAATCCACCTGGGAATTCCGTGGTATGACGTAGCTGTGTAGCGACCAGACCTCAAACAGTCTGATCTCTGTGCTCCGGTGTCATCCCTGGATCAGTAATGCTGACACCACACAGTACTCGGAGGATTTATAGCAGAGTAGCAATCACACACTTATTACATCGAGTGTCTCAAACGAGAACTTATTACAATAAATATGGCTTAAGGCCATCTAAAAACGATAACAACGGAAGGCTTGGAAGATAAGTGAGTCCATCAACTCCAACGGCATCATTGAGTATAGAACCACGACCTAAAAACTCCTTAATCGTCATCAGAAAAGTCTGCAACATTAACGTTGCAGCCCGAAAACGGGTCAACACATGGAATATGCTAGCAAGGTAACACATAGAGAGGAATAGAATGAAACAGCTATACTATATGCATATTTGGCTGGTGGAAAGCTCTATGGTTATAGTTTTTGCGGAAAGCCAATTTTTCCCTACTTCAACGGAATACATTTATTTAACTATCATGGTAGTTGTTAAACATTGAGAATGGTTGACAGCATTCTCAATCCCAGTTAAGCATCATCATTAAACAAAACCCAACAAAATTAATTTAGAGTAACATGTTGAGATTCACATGAAAATCCAGGTACTAGATACTCAAGATGTCCATAACCGGGGACACGGCTAATCATGATTAGTTTATTACACTCTGCAGAGGATTGCACACTTTTCCCCACAAGACTCGATCGCCTCCGTTTGGTTTCTCGCACTGCATGGTGTTTGAGAAGACGGATGACCGAGACATAGTCTCTCAGAAGCGCTAGCACCTTACGATCGGGTAGACCGTACCACCTACATCCCCTAAATCTGCTAGTCTACCACTGTAAGAGTTCACATGACTTAGTCAACTATGCTAGATCCCATAATAGCTTGTGGCTGCACACGGAAGTTTCTAGCATGAATAATCTCATGATCCCTTTGAGCCTGGGTGGCAGTCCAAAAGAAAACAGGCAAGTCCTGGAATACCCAGGTGCCTCAATCCACCCAGATGTGTGTTTAAGTTGCCACCTTAGATAAACCATTTAATTTAACAAAACTCACATCTGTCATGGATATCACTCACCCAATCCACGTCTACTAGCATAGCATGGCAATAATAAGCAAACGTAGAAGTAACTCCCAAAGGTTTGATAATAAACAGGTAATAGGTACTACCTCATCTACTTCCCATCCCACAATTTAATTAGACCCTAACCATGCAAAGTGTGAGGATTGATCTAATGCAATAAAACCGGGTAGTAGAAAAGGTATGATCAAGTGTTACTTGCCTTGGTGATGATCCGGGAAACCTAACGATTCGAAGTAACAAGCGGCGCACTCCGGGTACTCTATCGCAAACAAACAAGCACACAATAAATACTCATCTAATGCACAGGTAAAACTCAAATAAGAGATCTAACCAGAAGGTTCAACTTAAGAACTCCGGTTGGCAAAAAGAATCAAATCGAACGAAGCAACGAAAGACAAACAGGGAAAGAAAACAACTTCGTTCTACTAATCTGGATCTAGGGCAAATTTTACAGTAGAAAAATCTTGTTTAAGTTGGTTAAATGGATAGAGGGTTTCGAGACGAAACTCTAGGCGCTTGAATCGCCTGATTCCGATAAACGAGTGAAAAGTTAAACTAAAACGAAAATCGGATCAGGAATCGCGATCAGAAAACTCGTGGATTTAATCCGAGAAAAAGAAAAAACGACGAACGCTCGCTAGAATGAACGAACGGACGAATGCTCGCTATTTAAATAAACCAGAAAAACCAATCTATTTAAAAAACCGAAACTAAAAAAACCAACGAAAACCGATTTTTTTTAAAAGACCGTTGGCACGGAAGTCAAGGCGGCGGCGAACCTCGGCGGCAGCGGCGGCGCGGGGCGGCGGCGGCGGGCAGCGGCGGCGGCGGCGCAGGCGGGCGGCGGCGGCGCGTGGGGCGGGGCGGCTGGGGCGGGCGGCTAGGGTTCTCCCGGGGGGGCTGGGCCGGCTTTTAAAGCCTGCCGGGCCAGAGTCCTATCCGGACACGACCCGGTTAGGTCAGTTCACTTTTTTTTTAATTATTCTGCTCGGAAGAAAAATAAAAAGAAATACTAAACGGACTCCAAAAATTCCGAAATAAATTTTCACGGGCTTCTAAAATCAAGCCGCACAAGGTGAACATTTATTTGGGACCTAAATGCAATTTTGAAAAACGCACATTTTTCCTAAATTCAAATAAAACACCGAAAAACTCCGAAATAAAATCTTATTTGATTTTATTATTAAATCCTCAATATTTCTTTATTTTGGGAAAGTCATTTTATTCCCTCTCTCATATTTTTGTAATAGAAATATTTGATGATAAAATAAATAAAATCAAATGATCCTATTCTCAAAATTTGAGAAAACTCAAATATGAAAATAACGAAATCCCCAACTCTCTCCGTGGGTCATTGAGTTGCGTAGAATTTCTAGGATCAACCAAAATGCAATATAAAATATGATATGCATTGACGATCTAATGTATAACATTCCAAATGGGAAATTTGGGATGTTACAAACCTACCCCCCTTAAGATGAATCTCGCCCTCGAGATTCGGGTTGGCTAGAAAATAGGTGAGGGTGGTCCTTGAGCAAATCTTCTTCTCGCTCCCAGGTGGCTTCATCCTCTGTGTGGTGGCTCTAGTGAACTTTGCGAAACTTGATAACCTTGCTGCGGGTAACTCGGCTGGCAGACTCGAGGATCTTAATTGGTTTCTCCTCGTAGGTTAAATCGTTATCCAACTGAATAGTTTCCAAAGGCACTGTGTCTCTCAATGGTATGTCAGCCATCTCCGCATGACACTTCTTCAACTGGGAAACGTGGAACACATCATGAACTCCTGACAATCCTTTAGGCAATTCCAACTTGTAGGCCACTTCTCCCATATGCTCCAAAACTCGATATGGTCCTACAAATCGTGGCGCTAACTTCCCTTTAACTCCAAAACGCTTTGCTCCCCAAAGTGGAGATACTCGAAGATAAGCTCTATCTCCGACTTCGTAAACTGTCTCTTTACGCTTAGAATCTGCATAACTTTTCTGCCTGGACTGGGCTATCTTGAGCCTATCATGAATCAACTTCACCTTCTGTTCAGACTCTTTAATCAAGTCAGGTCCAAACAACTGGCGGTCTCCAACTTCGTCCCATGATAATGGTGTCCTGCACCTGCTTCCGTACAAGGCTTCGAAAGGGGCCATCTTTAAACTGGTTTGGTAACTGTTGTTGTAAGAGAACTCTGCATATGGCAAATTGTCGTCCCAACTAGATCCGTAATCTAGCGCACAAGCTCTCAGCATATCCTCCAAAATCTGATTGACTCTCTCGGTCTGTCCATCTGTCTGTGGATGAAAAGCTGTACTGAATTCTAGCCTGGTACCCAAAGTTTCGTGCAACTGCTTCTAGAACTTTGAGGTAAATTGGGTTCCTCTATCTGATATGATACTCCTCGGAACTCCATGCAGACATATGATCCTGGTCATGTATATCTTTGCCAACTTAGCACTGGTGTAAGTGGTCTTTACTGGGATGAAATGAGCTACTTTCGTCAATCGATCAACTACAACCCAAATCGAGTCATAGCCTGAACGAGTCCTGGGCAATCCTGTGATAAAATCCATGCCTAACTTATCCCACTTCCATTCGGGTATCGGCAATGGTTGTAACAATCCCGCTGGCTTCTGATGCTCTGCCTTTACTCTCTGACATACATCACAAACTGCTACATACTCCACAATATCCTTCTTCATTCTGGTCCACCAGAAAATATCCTTCAAATCCAAATACATCTTGGTATTTCCTGGGTGAATCGAATATGGTGAATCGTGTGCCTCTTGCAGTATCAACTTCCTGATCTCCGGGTCATTGGGCACATAAACACGGTCTTCAAACCATAGGGTGTCATGCTCATCCTCACGAAATCCTTTAGCTTTTCCTTTGCTCAGTTTCTCCTTAATAGCGGCAATCTCTTTGTCAGTCTTCTGAGCTTCTCTGATTCTATCCGTCAAAGTTGACTGAATCTCCAATGCTGCTACATAGCCTCTCGGAACTATTTCCAAACATAGTTCACGAAGATTTTCTGCTAACTCCTTGGGTATTTCTCCCGTCATTAATGTATTGACATGACTCTTACGGCTTAATGCGTCAGCTACTACATTAGCCTTTCCGGGGTGATAATGCAATTTCATATCATAATCCTTGATGAGCTCCAACCATCTCCTTTGTCTGAGGTTCAACTCCTTCTGTGTGAAAATGTACTTCAAACTCTTATGATCCATGTACACCTCGCAATGGTTTCCAATGAGGAAATGCCTCCATGTTTTCAAAGCATGCACTACGGCTGCTAACTCCAAATCATGCGTGGCATAATTCAACTCATGAGGCTTCAGTTGTCTTGAGGCATATGAAACAACTCTCCCTTCCTGCATAAGCACTGCTCCAAGTCCTCGACGTGAAGCGTCGCAATACACCTCATAATCTTTGGTCTGGTCTGGCAAAATCAACACTGGTGAGGTAACCAAACGTTTCTTGAACTCCCGGAAACTAGCCTCACATTCCTCTGTCCATATGAACTTGGTATCTTTCTTTAACAACTCAGTCATAGGCTTCGCAATCTTTGAGAAATTCTCAATAAATCTCCGGTAGTATCCCGCGAGTGCAAGAAAACTCCGGATCTCTCCAACTGTTGTTGGGGCTTCCCACTTGGTCACGGTTTCAACTTTAGTGGGGTCAACTGCTATACCTTCTCCCGATATAACGTGTCCAAGGAATCCTACTTCCTTCAACCAAAACTCACATTTGCTGAACTTGGCATATAATTGATGTTCTCTAAGCTTTCCAAGTACCAAACGCAAATGCTCCTTATGCTCCTCTTCATTCTTCGAATAAACCAGGATATCATCAATGAACACTACGACGAACTTATCCAAGAACTCCATAAACACTTTGTTCATCATGTTCATAAAATAGGCAGGTGCGTTAGTCAGACCAAATGACATAACGGTATACTCGTACAGTCCATACCTGGTGGTAAAAGCTGTCTTAGGTATATCCTGTTCTCGAATCTTCAACTGGTGGTATCCTGATCGCAGATCGATCTTGGAAAATACCTTAGCTCCTTGCAATCGATCAAACAGATCATTGATCATTGGTAGTGGGTACTTGTTCTTGATCGTTACTTCATTCAATCCTCGATAATCAACAACCATCCTTAACGATCCATCCTTCTTCTCCACTAGAAGTACTGGCGATCCCCAAGGCGAAGAACTTGGGCGGATATATCCCTTATCCAGTAACTCCTTAATCTGCTTCTTAATTTCCACCAAATCCTTTGCTGGCATCCTATATGGTCTCTTTGATATTGGCCCTGTGCCTGGCAATAGCTCAATCAAAAACTCAATATCTCTATCCGGTGGCATGCCTGGCAACTCCTCTGAAAATACTTCAGGGAAATCCCTTACCACTGGTACTTCCTCCTGCACAACTCCTGTTAGGCAATTTACTTGAGTCCTCTTTGGCACATGCCGGGATACATACTTGATCCTTCTCCCTTCTGGGGTGGTAAGCAAAATTGACTTACTAGCACATTCTATATTCCCTCAATTTGCTGATGCTTCCCTTCAATCATAAGAGCACGATCTACCAACTCCTGGTAGTTGTTGAAGGTTGCTACCATCAACTGCATGCTCAACTCATCATTCAGTCCTTCCAGAAACTTCTCCTACTTTGTTGCATCCGTAGCGATGTCATCTGGGGTATAACGTGCTAACTTACTAAAGTCCTCCACATACTGGCCAACTGTCCGTCCTCCTTGGCGCAAGTTGCGAAACTCACGCTTCTTCATGGCCATAGCTCCTGCTGAAACATGTGCAGTACGAAAAGCCTACTGAAACTGGTCCCATGTGACAGTGTCGACTGGGAAAGTGGCTGTGAAATTCTCCCACCATGATGCTGTGGGTCCTTCTAGCTGATGTGTGGCAAACTTCACCTTCTCCGCATCTGTGCATCCTGCTGTGGTCAATTCCCTAGCTGTCTTACGGAGCCAATCATCTGCTACTATCGGCTCGGTGCTACTGGAAAACACCGGCGGATTCAGCCTAAGAAAACGGACTAAGTGATCAACAGGTGGTGGTGGTGGGTTGTTGTTGTTGTTCCCCTGATTCTGATTCTGGACTAGCAACTGCATCAATGTGTTCTGCTGCTGGATCAACTGGGTGAGCTCCGGTGGAAAGGTAAATCCGGTGTCACGTCTCGGAGGCATCTGAGGGTTAGAAAAGATGAGATATAAGAATAGAGGGGGTCTAAAGAGAAAACATTACCCATATGCACATGAGGCAAAAACAAACAATTCACTCCATTCAATCAAACAAGGGCATACAATCGATCTATCTATCGCAAAAGTGCTCGGACTACTATATTTACATGGTGGACTACTACTACTACTGATGAGGTGGCCTACTAGAAATATTCTACGGTTGTAGACTCCATGATATCTGCTCCAGCTTCATCAACATAGTCATCATCGCTACTATCTGGATCCGAGTCGGTGTCGTCGATGATGATGTAGTCTTCCAGGCTAATCTCCTTGGGTTCTTCGTCTTCCTCTACTGGTGTAGGGCCTCCCATAAATATCCCGATCTTCATTGTTAGGTCGGCATTCTTATCCACCAATACTTCAATTTCTTCTTCATAATCTTCACGAGTAGCCTTGAGTTCTTCCTCCAGTTCCTTGATTCTTGTCCTTGCCTTCTTCAGATCTATCATGTCAGCACACATCTGATTCTCCTGTCGTTGAATGTGCTGGTTTAGCTCCTGGATAAAAGCTGCGATCGATCTATCCTTCCTCGTGCTGATCATCTCCCAGTGCTCATCTCGGCGCCCACAAATCTGGTAGATAGTATCCTTGAGATCCTTGCGGTAGACTTCTCCAATACGTCCCATGGCGATGTGAGCTGCCATGCTCTTTCCTAGACTCCAAGTTGGTGCATCAAAGGAAAACTCTATGGGCTCAGTGACTGGCATGAACGTCCTTCCTGGAACTTGAACTTGAATCATCCAGCGCTCTTCTTCAGATAAAGTGGCGTTGTAGGTTCTGGTGAAGCTTGGTACTCCTATGTTCAGGTATCTAGTGACTTCCTTCAAGTGACGTCGAAAGGGTGTATCTTCATCCGGTTGCGTAAACTTGTTCCTTGCATCCGCCATCCTAAAGGTAGAAAAGATGAGGAGTCAGAAGAGAAGAGAGTGATCTAGGTCTTTAGCTTAGTGGTCGTGTCCTACAGTCAGCGTGTGCTCTGATACCATCTCTGTAGCGACCAGACCTCAAACAGTCTGATCTCTATGCTCCGGTGTCATCCCTGGATCAGTAATGCTGACACCACACAGTACTCGGAGGATTTATAGCAGAGTAGCAATCACACACTTATTATATCGAGTGTCTCAAACGAGCACTTATTACAATAAATATGGCTTAAGGCCATCTAAAAACGATAACAACGGAAGGCTTGGAAGATAAGTGAGTCCATCAACTCCAACGGCATCATTGAGTATAGAACCACGACCTAAAAACTCCTTAATCGTCGTCTGAAAAGTCTGCAACATTAACGTTGCAGCCCAAAAACGGGCCAGCACATGGAATATGCTGGCAAGGTAACACATAGAGAGGAATAGAATGAAACAGCTATACTATATGCATATTTGGCTGGTGGAAAGCTCTATGGTTACAATTTTTGCAGAAAGCCAATTTTTCCCTACTTCAAAGGAATAAATTTATTTAACTATCATGGTAGTTGTTAAACATTGAGAATGGTTGACAGCATTCTCAATCCCAGTTAAGCATCATCATTAAACAAAACCCAACAAAATTAATTTAGAGTAACATGTTGAGATTCACATGAAAATCCAGGTACTAGATACTCAAGATGTCCATAACCGGGGACACGGCTAATCATGATTAGTTTATTACACTCTGCAGAGGTTTGCGCACTTTTCCCCACAAGACTCGATCGCCTCCGTTTGGTTTCTCGCACTGCATGGTGTTTGAGAAGACAGATGACTGAGACATAGTCTTTCAGATGCGCTAGCACGTTACGATCGGGTAGACCATACCACCTACATCCCCTACATCTTCTAGTCTACCACTATAAGAGTTCGCACGACTTAGTCAACTATACTAGAGCCCATAATAGCTTGTGGCTGCACACGGAAGTTTCTAGCATGAATAATCTCATGATCCCTTTGAGCCTGGGTGGCGGTCCAAAAGAAAACAGGCAAGTCCTGCAATATCCAGGTGCCTCAATCCACCCAGATGTGTGTTTAAGTTGCCACCTTAGATAAACCATTTAATTTAACAAAACTCACATCTGTCATGGATATCACTCACCCAATCCACGTCTACTAGCATAGCATGGCAATAATAAGCAAACGTAGAAGTAACTCCCAAAGGTTTGATAATAAATAGGTAATAGGTACTACCTCATCTACTTCCCATCCCACAATTTAATTAGATCCTAACCATGCAAAGTGTGAGGATTGATCTAATGCAATAAAACTGGGTAGTAGAAAAGGTATGATCAAGTGTTACTTGCCTTGGTGATGATCCGGGAAACCTAACGATTCGAAGTAACAAGCGGCACACTCCGGGTACTTTATCGCAAACAAACAAGCACACAATAAGTACTCATCTAATGCACAGGTAAAACTAGAATAAGAGATCTAACCAGAATGTTCAACTTAAGAACTCCGGTTGGCAAAAAGAATCAAATCGAACGAAGCAACGAAAGACAAACAGCAAAAGAAAACAACTTCGTTCTACTAATCTGGATCTAGGGCAAATTTTACAGTAGAAAAATCTTGTTTAAGTTGGTTAAACGGATAGAGGGTTTCGAGACGAAACTCTAGGCGCTTGAATCGCCTGATTCCGATAAACGAGCGAAAAGTTAAACTAAAACGAAAATCAGATCAGGAATCGCGATCAGAAAAATCGCGGATTTAATCATAGAAAAAGAAAAAACGACGAACGCTCGCTAGAACGAACGAACGGACGAACGCTCGCTATTTAAATAAACCGGAAAAATCAATCTATTTTAAAAAAACCGAAACTAAAAAAAAAACCGTTGGCACGGAAGTCGAGGCGGCGGCGAACCTCGGCGGCGGCGGTGGTGGCACGGGGCGGCGGCGGCGGGCAGCGGCGGCGGCGGCGCAGGCGGGCGGCGACGGCGGCGCGTGGGGCGGGGCGGGTAGGGTTCTCCCTGGGGGGCTGGGCCGGCTTTTAAAGCCTGTCGGGCCAGAGTCCTATCCGGACACGGCCCGGTTAGGTCGGTTCACTTTTTTTGAAATTATTCCGCTCAGAAGAAAAATAAGAAGAAATACTAAACGGACTCCAAAAATTCCGAAATAAATTTTCACGGGCTTCTAATATCAAGCCGCATAAGGTGAACATTTATTTGGGACCTAAATGCAATTTTGAAAAACGCACATTTTTCCGAAATTCAAATAAAGCACCGAAAAACTCTGAAATAAAATCTTATTTGATTTTATTATTAAATCCTCAATATTTCTTTATTTTGGGAAAGTCATTTTATTCCCTCTCTCATATTTTTGTAATAGAAATAATTGATGATAAAATAAATAAAATCAAATGATCCTATTCTCAAAATTTGAGAAAACTCAAATATGAAAATAACGAAATCCCCAACTCTCTCCGTGGGTCATTGAGTTGCGTAGAATTTCTAGGATCAACCAAAATGCAATATAAAATATGATATGCATTGATGATCTAATGTATAACATTCCAAATGGGAAATTTGGGATGTTACAAGCTGTCTGCCTCCTTGGTTCCTGCATCATGTGTTCGGCAATAGTGCTGCCGGACAGTGTTTCCAGAGATTAAGGTCCTGAAAAAAGGAGAAAAATAACCAAGCGGGAAGCCCCTAGTGCGGTTTAAGTCGCATCTTGGGGCGTACCGCAGTTGTGCCCCCCTCCCCACCTGTGCCCATGGTATTTTTAATACATAATTATGTACGCGTGGCACGAGTTTCGCCGTTGGGCTAGGATTGGGGTGGCCGCCGTATTGCTACGCGAGCTCAGATCGCGCCAGGCAGTCTATTTGCCGATTGCTCCGAGCGCGCTTGAAGGTGTCCGGTCTTTGAAGCGCCGAACTGGTTGATTGCCTTGAGAGGCCGCTTTGCGCTTCTGCTGCGAGGGCTGCAGTGTGCTCCTCTGTTCGGAGAGAGCGCTTTGTGTTTCCATTGACTGTAATAACTCCGCGAGGTCCTGGCATCTTGAGCTTGAGGTATGCATAATGCGGTACTGCATTGAATCTACCAAATGCGGTTCGCCCGAGCAGCGCGTGATAACCACTGCGGAACGAGACTATATCGAAGATTAATTCTTCGCTTCGGAAGTTATCCAGGGATCCGAAGACCACTTCCAGTGTAATTGAGCCTGTGCAATGGGCCTCTACACCTGGAATGACGCCTTTAAAGGTCGTTTTTGTGGGTTTATTCCTTGAGGGGTCTATACCCATTTTGCGCACTGTGTCCTGATAAAGCAGGTTCAGGCTGCTGTCGCCATCCATAAGGACTCGAGTGGGGTGAAATCCGTCAATGATTGGGTCTAGGACCAGTGCGGCGAATCCGCCATGACGGATACTAGTGCGGTGGTCCCTGCGATCGAAGGTGATCGGACAGGAGGACCAAGGGTTGAACTTTGGGGCGACAGGCTCCAACGCATATACGTCCCTGAGCGCACGCTTCCGCTCCCTCTTGGGGATGTGGGTTGCGTATATCATGTTCACCGTCTGCACTTGCGGGGGAAACCTCTTATGTCCTCCGGTGTGTGGCTGCCGGGGCTCCTCCTCGTCATCGCTATGCGGCCCCCTGTCCTTGTTTTCGGCAATTAACTTACCGGCCTGCTTGAACACCCAACAATCCCTGTTGGTGTGATTGGCTGGCTTGTCTGGGGTGCGGTGTATTTGACATGAGCGATCGAGTATACGGTCCAAGCTGGACGGACCCGGCGTACTTTGTTTGAATGGCTTTTTCCACTGACCGGGTTTAGAGCCTTTGAATCCGGCATTGAATGCCGTATCCTCGGTATTTTCACTGTTAATGCGGCGCTTATGTTTGTTGCGACGTGACCTGCTATTGCCGTCCTTGGTATCCGAGGTACCATGGTTCTTTGATATGTTATTACTGCGAGCTAGCCAGCTGTCTTCTCCCGCACAAAAGCGGGTCATGAGTGTTGTGAGAGCTGCCATAGATTTCGGCTTTTCCTGACCAAGGTGCCGGGCTAGCCACTCGTCTCGGATGTTGTGTTTGAAAGCCGCTAAGGCCTCTGCATCCGGACAGTCGATGATTTGATTTTTCTTTGTAAGGAACCGAGTCCAGAATTGCCCGGCCGACTCTTCTGGCTGCTGAATTATGTGGCTCAAGTCATCGGCGTCTGGTGGTTGCACATAAGTGCCCTGAAAGTTGTCGAGGAATGCGGCTTCCAGATCTTCCCAACAGCTAATGGAGTCCGCTGGCAAGCTGTTAAGCCAATTCCGCGCTGGTCCTTTGAGCTTTAGTGGGAGGTATTTGATGGCGTGTAAGTCATCACCGCGGGCCATGTGGATGTGGAGGAGGAAATCCTCGATCCATACTGCGGGATCTGTTGTGCCGTCGTATGATTCAATATTTATAGGTTTGAAACCTTCTGGGATTTGATGATCCATTACTTCGTCTGTGAAGCATAAGGGGTGTGCAGCGCCTCTGTATTGGGCTATATCGCGCCGCAGCTCGAATGGGTCTTGCCCACTGTGTTCGGCCCGGCCAGATTTGCTTTTACTGTATCCGGCGTGACGTTTATTGTCTCGCAGAGTGGTGCGCCCTCGTGATCCGTAGATCGATCTTGCATGCTTTGCTTTGTCCTCCAATATGTCTCGCAGGTCTGGCGTATCTCCCCATGCCTTTTTATTTGAATGGCGTCGGGGTGGAGGCTGAGTTTTTGGCTGGAATGCCTCTCTATCGCGGCCACGAGGTGGCCGATCGGCTGTATCATACACTTCTTCCTCCGGTCGGGGTAGTAACCTGCACTTTGGGTAATTCTTGGAGGGGCGCTCGAGTTTATATTCCTCGGCCGCGAGGACTTCAGTCCATCTGCCAGCTAGCAGATCTTGATCAGCTTGAAGCTGCTGCTGCTTTTTCTTCAGTCTATTTGCCGTGGCCATAAGCCGGCGCTTGAAGCGCTCTTGTTCGACGGGATCCTCTGGTACGGCGAATTCATCGTCGCCGAGGCTTGCCTCATCTTCGGAGGGGGGCATGTAATTTTCATCCTCCTCTTCTCCTTCTGATGCTCTCTCAGGAGGGCTGGCTCCTCCATCCTCCTGCTCTAAATCTTGCTGGAGGGGATTGTTGTTGTCTTTGGCACTATTTGGAGTGTTATTATCTCCTGTGCCGGTATCACCACTTTTGCTTTGGCGGGACTTAGAGCGGCGCCGCTGACGTCGGTGCTTGGGTTGCTTTTTGGAGTGGTCATCCTCCGCTATCTCGTCGCCATTGCCTTCTTTGGGTGTATCCACCATGTATATGTCATATGACGAGGTGGCTTTCCAGTGCCCTATAGGCGCTGGTTCATGTTCGTCTCCTACATCGACTTCCATACCGTCGATGTCTTCGGAGTCGAAGTCGAGCATGTCGGTTAAATCATCGACAGTGGCTACGAAGTGGGTGGTGGGTGGGTGTCGAATTTCTTGGTTGTCCGCATCCCAATTCTGTTGGCCATAGTCCGGCCAGGGCTCTCCTGACAAAGAGAGAGACCTTAGTGAATTCAGAATGTCACCGAAGGGCGAGTGCTGAAAGATATCCGCGGTGGTGAATTCCATGATCGGCGCCCAATCGGATTAGATTGGCAGGGGCGCGGGCAGTTCGGAGTCCGGAAAAGAGTCCGGCACCTTGGAGTCATGGGCTTCGCAGAGGATTAGGCTGGTGTTCAGCTCGATCGCTGTTGAGACTGCAGCCCCTGAGGCGGTGTCTAGCCACCCATCCTCGATTAGCGCAGTTGGCTCCGAGCTAAGGGTCGGAGCTGATGCGGGCGCGACCTCTGGGGTACTGTTCGGCGGCAGAGCTAGGTCATACCCATCGTAACAGTGCGGCGCGCCCGGCTGTGGCTCGAATTCGTCAAAGATCAAGTCTCCATGGATGTCGGCAGTGTAGTTCAAACTTCCAAATCTGACCTGATGGCCAGGGGCGTAGCTTTCAATCTGCTCCAGATGGCCAAGCGAATTAGCCCGTAGTGCAAAGCCACCGAACACGAAGATCTGTCCGGGGAGAAAGGTCTCACCCTGGACCGCATCGTTGTTGATGATCGGAGGAGCCATCGGGCCTAAAGGTGACGACACAGAGGAACTCTCAATGAAAGCACCAATGTCGGTGTCAAAATCGGCGGATCTCGGGTAGGGGGTCCCGAACTGTGCGTCTAGGCCGGATGGTAACAGGAGGCAGGGGACACAATATTTTACCCAGGTTCGGGCCCTCTTGATGGAGGTAAAACCCTATGTCCTGCTTGATTAATATTGATGATATGGGTAGTACAAGAGTAGATCTACCACGAGATAAGAGAGGCTAAACCCTAGAAGCTAGCCTATGGTATGATTGTATGCTGTGGTTGTTGTGTCCTACGGACTAAAACCCTCTGGTTTATATAGACACCGGAGAGGGTTAGTGTTGGTGTACTCGAGTAGGGGTACCCTAGTACCCCAAACTTGTGCACGGGCAGTCGCAGCATCCCGCGTCCAGGCTTGCCGAGTGGCCGCCAAGACCCTCCGCGGCTACATTGAAGACCATTCAAGAACAAAGTACTCAAACTAAGGCCCCGGCAAGAGGAGCTTGCCGGGAAGGCCAACCAAGGCCCCGGCAAGAGAAGCTTGCCGGGAAGGAGACAAGACCCCGGCAAGAGGAGCTTGCCGGGAAGGCCACTCAAGGCATACCAAGAAAAGCTTGCCGCGACGCGCCGCGCGCCCCGGCAAGGCCCGGTGAGCGACAAGCTCCCGAACACGACAAGACGACGACCGCGGCAAGGAGCTTGCCGCGGGAAACCCCCACTTCGTGCCCGCGCTCCAGCACACCTGCCAACGTGTCGCTCTGGGACCCTCCCAAGCACACGTGGCAGGAGGCCGTGCAGCTAGGGGTGCGAGGTGGCAAGCAGGTGCTGACAAGATAACCATCGTGGCAAACGGTGGTGTCCCTAGCGGTCCCTTTCGGTACTGTCTAGGCGACACAGACAGGCAATTAATGCCCTTGTCCCCTGCCGCCAGGGTTAGGTATGATAACACTGTACAGGTAGCTGTACCAACCACCACTCTTCCATTTTTGCCCCTTTACCTGCGTTGCTATGTCGGTAACCCCTTGAGCATATAAAAGGAGGCCCGTGAGCAACATAGAGGGGGGTTAGCCAGTTCATCCTCTCACGCTCGGTCTTGCCAGCCGCCGGTGTGTACTGTAGCACTCCGCGCTCCCGAGCCAGAAATCAATACCAAACCACAAAGCAGGAGTAGGGTTTTACGCATCCGTGCGGCCCGAACCTGGGTAAATCGCTCGCGTGCTCCGCCTCGATCTGCTCTTTGCGCGGCCTCCGCCCCCGCCGAACCGAAAGGGACCCGGTCCGCCGGTCCCATAGGTGCCCGTGGATCAGCGACCCCGGCATCTCTGGCGTGCCAGGTAGGGGGCGTCGAAGTTGTGCGAACCAGATCCGGCGCTCTCGCGAGCTAGATCTTCATCATCTTCATCAACACCAGATCCGGCGTTCTTGTGTTATCTCCCTTGAACGACCGCACTTTGTATGGGAAACCTGTGCGCGGAGGAACCAACTCGTAGCTAGTTGCGCCCTTACTTCGTTTCGAGTCCGCTCAACGACTTAAGTGAGCTGCTAACGCCCTTAGTTTGCTTCGAGTCCGCTCAGCAACGTAAGTGAGCCGCTAGCGCCCTTACTTTGCTTCGAGTCCGCTCAGCAATTTAAGAAAGCTGCAACTAGTTGCGACAAGGTTTCTTGCCGGTAGCGGCACCGCCAGGAGGCTGCTGACGTCCCGCACTCAGCGCTCGCGGCTCAGGTGCCTGCACCGGCAAGTTCCCTAAAAGCGTAGGGTAAAAACATACAAAGGAAGGAATCAAGTAAAGGGAGTAACGTGAGTCGCTTGCTGGAGTGGGGAGGCCCTTACTGGGTGAAACGAGTGACTAGGCTTGGCGCTGTCCGCCTTGAGACCGAAGATGGCATTCCTGTGAGCAACTCTTGGAACATCGAGCATCTTCGTAAGTTTTACCCGTAAGGCGCGGTTGTCGGACCCTGTCCGGCAACCCCCCTTTTTGTACAAGTCTTGCCGCTGTTGCATGTGATCCTTGTACAAAGCCGGGCGCAGATCCCGTGCATAAGTAAAGATCATGTGCTCTGCACATTTGGTCAGTTTTATGCTTTCTATTTTCTGGCATATATGATCTGACACCTTGTGCAGCACCGACTCCACGGTAAGCAATAACGGGCCATAAGGCTCCATATCTGTATTTTCTCTTCTTTCTTTATCACAAGACAAGGAAGGCTCCCTCGCGCACAAGTTTGCCGGGGGGGGGGGGAGGAGAAGAAAAGGGTATGGACCAGGCATCGTTCAAGAATTTCGCCTTGCCAGGAAGCAAACAACAGAAAAGATAAGTTGCCAAAGTTTGAGCAATCAAATTTTTTAAATTTTAAGTTATCTCCCTTGAACGACCGTGCTTTGTATGGAAAACCTGTGCGCGGAGGAACCAACTCGTAGCTAGTTGCGCCCTTACTTCGTTTCGAGTCCGCTCGACGACCTAAGTGAGCTGCTAGCGCCCTTACTTTGCTTCGAGTCCGCTCGGCAACTTAAGTGAGCCGCTAGCGCCCTTACTTTGCTTCAAGTCCGCTCAGCAACTTAAGTGAGCTGCAACTAGTTGCGACAAGGTTTCTTGCCGGTAGCGGCACCGCCAGCAGGCTGCTGATGTTCCGCACTCAGCGCTCGCGGCTCAGGTGCCTGCACCGGCAAGTTCCCTGAAAGCGTAGGGTAAAAGCATACAAAGCAAAGAGTCAAGTAGAGGGAATAACATTGCAATGGCTACCCGGAATCAAGTTATATTACAGAAATAGCTCGTCGCAGCTCTGATAAATTGTTTTCATGACATGATGGGCAGCGACAAGAAAAGAAGAAATGAGCGGCCTAATCTGCGCGATTGCCTTTGACCCGCTTGATCCCGCTCACCTTGTCCACAATGGGTGCGACAAGGGCCTTGAGCTCCTCCAGATCAGCTTCTGGCGGCAAGGACCTGAGGATGTTGGTGAGGCGGAGGCCCGGATTGCAGAAGGCCACCTTCATCAACACTTTCTCGAGGGCTCCTACGCAGATCTCGCGTGACTCGTCAGCTAGTTGCTTGGGGATCCTCTCTCGGAGTCGCTGAAGGGCTGTTGCCACACCCTTGAAGAACAGGACGAGCTTGGCGTTGGGTTGGAGGTTGTCATCGGTGGAATACCCGAGATCCTCTATCCCCAGTTGCGCCAGCTCCTTGTCGATGTCCGTGGCGGCGTTCACAAGGCTCTCCGTCCAGAGCGTCACGGTCTCCCTGAAGGCATTCTGGGCGGTGGCAGCGCTCTCCAGCAGCGCCCTGTCGGCCTTGATTTCCTCCCTCAAGGCCGCCTCCCGCTTCTTGGCACTGTCCAGAGTCTTGGTCAAAGTGGTTAGCTTCAACTCAAGATCCACGTTGGAGACCTTGGCGGCGCTGAGCTCCTTGCCCTTGTCGGAGAGATCGGCCTCCAACCGCGCCACCTTCGTCTTCAACTCCTCCTTGGCGGCCTCAGCGGCGGCGGCTGCGTCCTCCGCTTGCTTGAGTGCTCCGCCAAGCTTCTCCTCGCGCGAGGCAAGCTCCTCCTCGTGGGCATCGAGATTGACCTTCCGCTGCGCCAGCTAACCCTCTTCCGCGGCTAGCTTCACGGTGGCAAGTCGCTGGCGCTCTTCGGCTTCGGCCTTCTCGAGGAGAAAGGCCTTCTGCGCTTCAACGAGCCGCTCCCGCTCCTCCGCCAAGGATCGGAGGGCTTCCCGGTGGAAACCCCCGAGCTCTTCTGCGCGCTTCTCAATGTCTGCTCCCGCCTTCGCGACAAGCGCCTCGCAGGACTCCAGCTTGGCTTGTCGCGTGCGGTAGAGCGACATCAACCTGCGCAGCAGCTGCTCTTCTTCGGGCTCGTTGCTGTTGCTGCTTGGCGCGTCGACCAGCTTCAGCCCCGCGGAGGCGAGCACTTCCCCGTCAAAGACCTCTCCCTCGACCGGCGCTCTAGAGTTTGATGCCCAGGGAAGATTGATGAAGACGTCGTCGCCGGCCTTCGGGTAGACGCCTGGCTGGGGCCCTCCGGAGCCTGGCGCTGCGGCAGCGGCGGACGGTTCGGCGGTCGGTGTAGCGCCTGGCGCTCCTGCGGCCTCAGGGCCGTCAGTACGGTCGCCGGACCCCTCGCCAGTTGCCGCGGCGTCTGCTTTGGCGGCCTCTGCGCCGGCAGCGTCGCCACCACCGGCGGCTTTTCGTCAGCGGCGGCCTCTGTCTCCATCTGCTCCGCAGCGGATGGGTCTGGCGGCCGGAAAAGGGGAGAAGAGTCAAACAGAATCCAGCAGAAACTCATAAAGATCAAGAGAAGAACCCAAGGGAAGTTCCGAAGCAAGAGGAGTACCTGCAGTCGTGGTCTCCGCCGTCGGGGGGCCACTGGCGTTGTCCCTCGCCGGAGAACCCTCCCTTGCCGGAGACTTCTCCCTTGCCGGAGATCCCTCCCTTGCCGGAGACTTCTCCCTTACCGGGAAGCCCTCCCTTGCCAGAGAATTCTCCCTTGTCGGGGAATTTTCCCTTGGCTCCCGGTGGGGCTGCTCGGCTCCTACACAAGTCGACAAGTAAATATCAGCAAAGACAAGTACCCATGCGCCCCTCGCCGCGGAAAATAATTCACACACTTACGCTGGGGACTGCCATGGAGGAAAGTCGCCAGGTCTGGCAAGCTTGTCTCGGGCGTGCCACCTGCTGTCGCAGGGGGCTCGTCCTCGACAACGATCACCGGGGCCTTGGCTCTCTTTGCCGCTCTCTGGGCCAGAGTCCTAAGAAGGGACAGATTCAGGGAAAAGCAAGTGAGAAACAAGGCAAACAGCAAGATTTGAAGAAATGCAAGTACAACAAGAGAAGCTTACTCTTCTTCTTCTTCCTCGTCGGAGCTTAACGCGGAGAAGTCGAAGCCCGGCGCGCGCCCGGCGCGAGGAGGTGAAGGAGAAGCTTCCCTTGGCCGCTTGCCGGGAGCAGTGGCGGCGGCCTGAGACGCCCCCGCTCCGGCTGTTGGCGCGGCGCGAGTAGCGGCAGGGACTGAAGCGGTGGTCCGGCTAGACTCCGCTCCAGTTGCCGTCGTAGCATGAGGCGCTCCCGCGGCAACGGTGTTTGCCGTGGTCGAGCGTGTCACGTGGCGTGGCGACTGTTGGCCCGCTTGCCGCTCCGCCACATCGCCAACCTTGCGGAGGCGCCTTCTTGGTGGGGATGGAGGCCCTGCTTGCGGCGAGCTGCCTGAAGACGAGGAGGAAGAAGAGTTGATTTCCAACGAGCCGCTCGTGTCCCTGGCGGGCTCGCTCGGCTCGGCATCACGCCCGACAAGCTCCTTCTTGCCGGGGGCTTCCCCTCGCTCGGCACGGCTTGCCGCCTCCGCTACATCGGCCTCCTCCACCATAAAACCGAACTCGCCCGCGGCTGCGGCTGCCGCTGCCTCCTCCATCCTGGTGGCGATGATCGCCAAATCTGCATCCGTGGTGTCGCGGGTGAGGCCGTCCTTCTCGTCGAGGCGGATTGGCACTTCCACCAAGTCGTCGAAGAATTGCTGCACGACCTCATCCGCAGGCTCCCGCCAAGTTGGCACAATCCCGTGCGAGTCGCACTCCGGCATCATTGCACGGATGCGGTCGAGCTCGGAATTGTTGCACAAAGGCACGACGCCCCCCGGCAACCTGAACACCTCAGGATGCTGGGGGTCATATCTGAACAGCTCCTGCAGCATCACGTCGAGCTCCAGGACTGTGAAGTTGTAATTGAGGCCTGGCCGCAGCCTCATGATGTCTGCCGCGTTCTTGAACTCCCAAGTGGGCCTCCCTCGCTCCTGCAGGGGGGCGATGCGGCAGCGAAGGAAGTCTGCGCCAACAGCGCCAACAGTAAGCCCGGCAAACCTCAGGCGCAGAATCCTGGTGACGGCAATCTTCAGCCTGGCGTCCTCCGGAGCCATGTCACTCCAATCGCCGCCGCGTGCAACTGGGGTTTTGCGCTGGGCGGTGAAGGGCTGCGGATCCTCTTCGTCAATCCAGCACCAATCCGCTCTCCACTCCTCCCACTTGTCGCAGAACTCTCCATCCAGATAGGTCTCCTTCTTGCCGGCCCTTGAGATCCAGGCAATCCCGCCGGACAGAGGCTCTCCTCTCTACTCGGGGTATGAAAAAGTGGCGGAAGAGGGCTACGTTGGGAAGGACTCCGACAAAGTTTTCGCAAAGGTGTGCGAAAACTGCCATTGTCAGGACGGCATTGGGAGTAAAGTCAAGGAGATAGAATCCATAGGTGTTCATGATGTCGCAGAAGAAATCAGAGAAGGGCGGGCAGAGCCCGCAGTAGAAGAACAGAGCGAAGAAGGGATATCCGTTCGGAGCCTTCTTCCAAGCAATGGCGGGGAGTACCTTTGTGCGCGGATGCACGCGCGTCTCCGCCGACCAGAAGAGGTAGTACTTCTCCTTCAGCTCCTTCGCGGCGAGCTTTGGGGGGAAAACTGCCCGCTCCTTCCGCAGCGCCGCGAGCCGCTGCGCCTCGGTCGACTTCACGGCCTTCCCCTTGTCGTCCTTCGGAGCCATGGCGGAAGCAGTGGAGGAGGCCGACGGCGTTGGTGATGCTGGCAGCAATGGGGGGGGGCGCTGCTCTCTCTCTCTCAGCTTTGGGGAGGCAAGGGAGCGGCGGAGATTTCTGAGAATTGGGAACGGCAACGGGCGAGTGGGCCAACTACCCCTGCTACCCCTGCTTATAAAGAAGAAGGGGGCAGACGTTCCGCATTTCCGAATAAAATAACCACCCATGATCTCGCCCATGACGCCGCATTCAACGCGTGCCGTTCGGGGTGAGCGCGTTGGGTACGGAGTAAGATATGCGGCGTGACCTAGGCCGCGCGTGCCCGTGCACTGTTTTGGGCCTGGCCCAACAGCGCTCGGCACCGTGTCTGGCCCAGGCCCGGGGGCTCCTGTCGGTGTACTCGAGTAGGGGTACCCTAGTACCCCGAACTTGTGCACGGGCAGTCGCAGCATCCCGCGGCAAGTCTTGCCGAGTGGCCGCCAAGACCCTCCGCGGCTACATTGAAGACCATTCAAGAACAAAGTACTCAAACTAAGGCCCTGGCAAGAGGAGCTTGCCGGGAAGGCCAACCAAGGCCCCGGCAAGAGAAGTTTGCCGGGAAGGAGACAAGACCCCGGCGAGAGGAGCTTGCCGGGAAGGCCACTCAAGGCATACCAAGAAAAGCTTGCCGCGACGTGCCGCGCGCCCCGGCAAGGCCCGGTGAGCGACAAGCTCCCGAACACGACAAGACGACGACCGCGGCAAGGAGCTTGCCGCGGGAAACCCCCACTTCGTGCCCGCGCTCCAGCACACCTGCCAACGTGTCGCTCTGGGACCCTCCCAAGCACACGTGGCAGGAGGCCGTGCAGCTAGGGGTGCGAGGTGGCAAGCAGGCGCTGACAAGATAACCATCGTGGCAAACGGTGGCGTCCCTAGCGGTCCCTTTCGGTACTGTCTAGGCGACACAGACGGGCAATTAATGCCCTTGTCCCCTGCCGCCAGGGTTAGGTATGATAACATTGTACAGGTAACTATACCAACCACCACTCTTCCATTTTTGCCCCTTTACCTCCGTTGCTATGTCGGTAACCCCTTGAGCATATAAAAGGAGGCCCGTGAGCAACGTAGAGGGGGGTTAGCCAGTTCATCCTCTCACGCTCGGTCTTGCCAGCCGCCGGTGTGTAAGTAGCACTCCGCGCTCCCGAGCCAGAAATCAATACCAAACCACAAAGCAGGAGTAGGGTTTTACGCATCCGTGCGGCCCGAACCTGGGTAAATCGCTCGCGTGCTCCGCCTCGATCTTCTCTTTGCGCGGCCTCCGCCCCCGCCGAACCGAAAGGGACCCGGTCCGCCGGTCCCATAGGTGCCCGTGGATCAGCGACCCCGGCAGTTAGGGTTACACAAGGTCAGTTACAAAGGAGGAGATATCCATATCCGTATTGCCTAGCTTGCCTTCCACGCCAAGTAGAGTCCTGTCCGGACACAAGACGAAGTCTTCAATCTTGTATCTTCATAGTCCGGCTGTCCGGAGACCCCCTAATCCCGGACTCCCTCACTCCCCCTTCCACCAACAAGCATCAATCCATGGCTTGCTCGAAACAACGAGTGCCTCCAACTAACAAGAGTCCCAGGGGGAGTTTTGTTTGCAATTATTTTGATTTAGTTTGCATAAAGCATGGGACTGGGCATCCCAGTGACCAGCCATTTATCTCATGAGTGAGGAGCGGAGTCCACTCCTCTTGAGAATAACCCGCCTAACATGGAAGATACAGACAACCCTAGTTGATACATGAGCTATTCGAGCATACAAAACAGGATATTTATTTGAAGGTTTAGAGTTTGGCACATACAAATTTACTTGGAACGGCAGGTAGATACAGTATATAGGTAGGTACAGTGGACTCATGTGGAATAACTTTGGGGTTTAAGGGATTGGATGCACAAGCAGTATTCCCGCTTAGTACAGGTGAAGGCTAGCAATAGACTAGGAAGCGACCAGCTAGAGAGCGACAACAGTCATGAACATGCATTAAAATTAATCAACACCGAATATAATCCACCATGAACATAAATATCGTGAAGGCTATGTTGATTTTGTTTCAACTACATGCGTGAACATGCGCCAAGTCAAGTCACTTAAATCATTCAGAGGAGGATACCACCCTATCATACCACATCATAACTATCTCAATAGCATGTTGACACGCAAGGTAAACCAGTATAACTGATAGCTAATCAAGCATGCCACAAGAAACTATGATCTCTAGTTGTCATTGCAAACATGTTTATTCATAGTAGCCTGAATCAGGAACGATGAACTAATCATATTTACAAAAACAAAAGAGGTCGAGTTCATACCAGCTTTTCTCATCTCAGTCAGTCCATCATATATCATCATAATCGCCTTTCACTTGCACGATTGAATGATGTGAATAATAATGATAGTGCACGTGCATTGGACTAAGCTGGAATCTGCAGGCATTCAATAAACAGGAGAAGACAAGGCAATATGGGCTCTTTTGTCAGATCAACAATTATGCATATAAGATCCACTTCAACAATTTAATTATGGTCTTCTCCTACCGACCCCCAAAGAAAAGAAAAGAAATAAAACTATTTACATGGGAAAGCTCCCAACAAGCAAAAGAACAACATGAAACCTTTTTGGGTTTTGTTTTTAATTACTACTACAAGCATGGAAATTAAACTGATTAAAAGCTACAACTAATTTTTTGGTTTTTCTTAAGGTTTATTAAACACACAAGAAGAAAGCATAAACAGGAAAATAACTAGCATGGATGATACAATGAAAAAGTATGAGCACCGACATCTAGCACTGAGTGTGTGAACATAAATGTAATGTCGGTGGGAAATACGTACTCCCCCAAGCTCAGGCTTTTGGCCTAAGTTGGTCTATGGCCACGGCTGGCCTGGTGGATATCCATAATAATAGTTGGGGTCGTACTGAGATGCAACGGCTATCGCCTGCTGAGCTGCAGCGTGGCGACGAGCGGCCTCCTCTCTCCTCTCGTACTCATCTGCCTCCTCTCTGGTAATGGTATATATTCCTGTTGCCTGATAATCAAAGAAGGCAGGAGCAGGGAGAGTAATATGGACAGCAAAGTGAGCTAGAACTCGTGCTTGAGCTGGTTATTCGTGTTTGTGGGAGGAAGAAGAAGTGTATGGGTGAAAGAATAAGTGGAGGAGGGCCACCGTGGGCCCACGAGAAAGGGGGGCGTGCCCAAGGGGGTAGGGCCCGCCCTCCACCCTCGTGGGCAGGTGGTTGACCCCCTGCTGTGTTCTTAGTGCCAAATATTCTCAAATATTCTAGAAAATAATCATATTTAAATTTCAGGGCATTTGGAGAACTTTTATTTTCGAGGTATTTTTATATTGCACGGATAATCAGACTACAGACAGAAAATACTTATTTTTATTTTATTTAATATAAATAACAGAAAGTAAAAGTGGGGTACAGAAGGTTGTGCCTTCTAGTTTCATCCATCTCATGATCATCAAAAGGAATCCACTAACAAGGTTGATCAAGTATTGTTAACAAACTCATTTCGAATAACATGGAACCAGAGAAATTTGGAATAACACTATGTTATCTCAACGGGGATATGCACATCCCCAATAATAAGAATATCATACTTCTTCTTGACAGTAGGAAGAGGAAATTCAAAACCTCCAAATATAATCGATGGAATTTTTCCAATAGAGTTGATACTATGAACTTGAGGTTGTTTCCTTGGAAAGTGTACCGTATGCTCATTACCATTAACATGAAAAGTGACATTGCCTTTAGTGCAATCAATAATAGCCCCTGCAGTATTCAAAAAGGGTCTTCCAAGAATAATAGACATACTATCATCCTCAGGAATATCAAGAATAACAAAGTCCGTTAAAATAGTAATGTTTGCAACTACAATGTGCACATCCTCACAAATACCGACAGGTATAGCAGTTGATTTATCAGCTATTTGCAAAGATATTTCAGTAGGTGTCAACTTATTCAAATCAAGTCGACGATATAAAGAGAGAGGCATAACACTAACACCGGCTCCAAGATCACATAAAGTAGTTTTAACATAGTTTCTTTTCATGGAGCATGGTATAGTGGGTACTCCTGGATCTCCAAGTTTCTTTGGTATTTCACCCTTAAAAGTATAATTAGCAAGCATGGTGGAAATTTCAGCTTCCGGTATCTTTCTTTTATTTGTAACAATATCTTTCATATACTTAGCATAAGGATTCATTTTGAGCATATGAGTTAATCGCATACACAAAAAGATAGGTCTAATCATTTCAGCAAAGCGCTCAAAATCCTCATCATCCTTTTTCTTGGATGATTTGGGAGGAAAAGGCATGGGTTTCTGAACCCAAGGCTCTATTTCCTTACCATGTTTCCTAGCAACAAAGTCTTTCTTATCATAACGTTGATTCTTTGATTGTGGGTTATCAAGATCAACATCGGGTTCAATTTCTATATCACTATCATTACTAGGTTGAGCATCATCATTAACATTATCACTAGTTTCAGGTTCATTACCAGGTTGTGTTTCAGCATCGGAAATAGAAATATCATTTGGATTCTCAGGTGTTTTAGTAATAGGTTCACTAGAAGCATGCAAAGTCCTATCATTTTTCTTTTTCTTCCTTTTAGAAGGACTAGGTGCATCTATATTATTTCTCTGAGAATCTTGCTCAATTCTCTTACGATGGCCTTCAGGATACAAAGGTTCCTGAGTCATTCTACTAGTTCTAGTAGCCACTCTAACAGCATTATCATTATCCTTACTATACAATTCATTGAGCAAATCATTTTGAGCTTTAAGTACTTGTTCTACTTGAGTGGTAACCATAGAAGCATATTTACTAATAAGTTTAAGTTCACCTTTAACATTAGCCATATAATCACCCAAGTGTTCAAGCATATTTGAATTGTATTTCAATTGTCTACCAAAGTAAGCATTAAAATCTTCTTGCTTAGCCATAAATTTATCAAACTCATCTAAGCATGGGCTAGCAAACTTAGTAAACGGGATTTCAGCTTTATCATATCTATAGAGAGAATTTACCTTTACTACCTGTGTCGGGTTATCAAGACAATGATTTTCTTCATTAGGTAAGGGGTTAAGATCATATGTTTCTTCAACATGCGGTAAATTAAGACCATGTATTTCTTCAATAGGAGGTAAATTCTTAACATCTTCAGCTTTAATACCTTTTTCTTTCATAGATTTCTTTGCCTCTTGCATATCTCCAGGACTGAGAAATAGAATACCCCTTTTCTTTGGAGTTGGTTTAGGAATAGGTTCAGGAATTGGCTCCGAAGGTGTCCAATTATTTTCATATGTCAACATATTATTCAATAAAATTTCAGCTTCATCCGGTGTTCTTTCCCTAAAAACAGAACCAGCACAACTATCCAGGTAATCTCTGGAGGAATCGGTTAGTCCATTATAGAAGATATCAAGTATTTCATTTTTCTTAAGAGGATGATAATGCAAAGCATTAAGTAATTGGAGAAGCCTCCCCCAAGCTTGTGGGAGACTCTCTTCTTCAATTTGCACAAAATTATATATATCCCTTAAAGCAGCTTCTTTCTTATGAGCAGGGAAATATTTAGTAGAGAAGTAATAAATCATATCCTGGGGACTACGCACACAACCAGGATCAAGAGAATTAAACCATATCTTAGCATCACCCTTTAATGAGAACGGAAATATTTTGAGGATGTAAAAGTAATGAGTTCTCTCATCTTTAGTGAAGAGGGTGGCTATATCATTCAATTTAGTAAGATGTGCCACAACAGTTTTAGATTCATAGCCATGAAAAGGATCAAATTCAACCAAAGTAATAATATCAGGATCAACAGAGAATTCATAATCCTTATCAGTAACACAGATAGGTGAAGTAGAAAAAGCAGGGTCGGGTTTCATTCTAGCATTTAGAGATTGCTTATTCCATTTAGCTAATAACCTCTTAAGTTCATTTCTATCTTTGCAAGCTAAAATAGCTAAAGAAGCTTCTTGATCAAAAACATAACCCTCAAGAATAACAAGTGATTCTTCATCATCACTTTCATCAGTATTATCAGATTCAATATTTTCAATCTCTCTAGCCCTAGAAATTTGTTCATCAAGGAAATCACGAAGTGGCACAGTAGTATCAGGCATAGAAGTAGTTTCATCATAAGTATCATGCATAGCAGAAGTGGTATCATCAATAACATGCGACATATCAGAACGAATAGCAGAAGCAGGTGTAGGTGTCGCAAGCTTACTCAACACAGAAGGTGAATCAAGTGCAGAGCTAGATGGCAGTTCCTTACCTCCCCTCGTAGTTGAGGGATAAATCTTGGTTCTTGGATCTTTCAAGTTCTTCATAATGGTAAGTAGATATAAATCCCAAGTGACTCAAAGAATAGAGCTATGCTCCCCGGCAACGGCGCCAGAAAATAGTCTTGATAACCCGCAAGTATAAGGGATCGCAACAGTTTTTGAGGGTAAAGTATTCAACCCAAATTTATTGATTCGACACAAGGGGAGCCAAATAATACTCTCAAGTATTAACAGCTGAGTTGTCAATTCAACCACACCTGGAAACTTAATATCTGCAGCAAAGTTTTTAGTAGCAAAGTAATATGATAGTAGTGGTAAAGGTAGCAAAAGGTAACAGTAGTAAAAGTAAGGTTTTTGGTATTTTGTAGTGATGATAGCAATAGTAACGGGATAGTAAATAAGCGAAGAACAATATATGGAAAGCTCGTAGGCAATGGATTGGTGATAGAGAATTATGCTAGATGCAGTTCATCATGTAACAGTCATAACCTAGGGTGACATAGAACTAGCTCCAGTTCATTGATATAATGTAGGCATGTATTCCGAATATAGTGATACGTGCTTATGGAAAAGAACTTGCATGAAATCTTTTGTCCTACCCTCCCATGGCAGCGGGGTCCTTACGGAAACTAAGGGATATTAAGGCCTCCTTTTAATAGAGTACCCGAACGAAGCATTAACACATAGTGAATACATGAACTCCTCAAACTACGGTCATCACCGGTAAGTATCCCGATTATTGTCACTTCGGGGTTAATGGATCATAACACACAATAGGTGACTATAGACTTGCAAGATAGGATCAAGAACACTCATATATTGATGAAAACATAGTAGGTTCAGGTCTGAAATCATGGCACTCGGGCCCTAGTGACAAGCATTAAGCATAGCAAAGTCATAGGAACATCAATCTCAGAACATAGTGGATACTAGGGATCAAACCCTAACAAAACTAACTCGATTACATGATAGATCCCATCCAACCCATCACCGCCCAGCAAGCCTACGATGGAATTACTCACGCACGGCGGTGAGCATCATGAAATTGGTGATGGAGGATGGTTGATGATGACGATGGCGACGGATTCCCCTCTCCGGAGCCTCGAACGGACTCCAGACCAGCCCTCCCGAGTGGTTTTAGGGCTTGGCGGCGGCTCCGTATCATAAAACACGATGAATTCTTCTCCTTGATTTTTTCCCCGAAACACAATATATAGAGTTGGAGTTGGAGTCAGAGAGGCAACAGGGGGCCCACGAGGTAGGGGGGCGCGCCATAGGGGGGCAGGCGCGCCCCCACCCTCGTGGAGAGGTGGTGGGCCCCCTGGCCTTCATCTTTTGCAGGTATTTTTCATGTTTTCTGAAAATTGGCTCCGTGAAGTTTCAGGTCATTCCGAGAATGTTTTTTTCTGCACATAAATGACACCATGGTAATTCTGCTGAAAACAGCGTCAGTCCGGGTTAGTTCCATTCAAATCATGCAAGTTAGAGTCCAAAACAAGGGCGAAAGTGTTTGGAAAAGTAGATACGATGGAGACGTATCAGTATCTCCATTGTAAAAATAGTATTATTTGAATTATATAGGCTGTTTTTATTGCCTGAAGGTATTATGATGCCTCCTGTGCGGCCATTTATGTAAGTATATAACCTGAAAGTTTGCAGTCGTCGGCTTCAGCCCCCACGCACATAATGCAGGGGTGTTCGGAAAAGCACGTATTCACACTTGATCCAACATCTTGGTCCATGAAGGAGGTGATAGCGCGGCGAACAAGGCAATCAGACTATATTGCTTTAACACTTTCACTTAGCCATAGGACTTTGACAGTGGGGCTACTATATAGCCCCTGGTACTTCCGCGCTTATCCGAATACGGTGCGCGTACATACATGATCGGGAAACCGGTCCTTCGTTAATGCGGAGGAATCGCGAAGATTCCGCTGAGTCCTCGAGTGGTTGACCAGTCTCGCGCTTTATCATGACAGTCAGTTTTCGGCTTTCTCTACTGAGGTGCTCATCCAGATGAACTAGGGCACAGTCGCAGTAGTTCTCCCGGTGCCACCTTACCCAATAGAGCGGAACGTAAGGTAGCAAAACATGGGAGTCAGGCAAACCCAACATTTGACCAAAGACATGATTCAGAGCCAATGCATATAAGGCCAAACTCGCGACGCCAAACACTCCCTAAGGTATTCGGACTTTACAACATATACTGGGCTGAGCAAAGCCCTTGATAATGAACCCTGAATTTCCAGGTACGTGCATCCGTCTGACGTGGCGAAAATGCCAATAACGTCAGCATCCCTCTCCATTGTGCTAAGTATCCGGAGGGCGTGAAGCAACAAGAGACACTAAGAAAGGTTACATAGGGTCTTAATCTAGAAAGAAACCTTTGAGCGGGGCCCTGCTGCACGTCTGCGGCTGTGTCTCCGTTGTGCCGTGTCCTGGAAGGGTGTAGCATGATTGTTATCTGCAAGAGAGAAAAAACCCACGTGAAATTCTACGTGCAGAAAATTGGTTATTTTTAATAGACTATTGAAATTCAATCTAAGTAAGGTCAAACCAAACTATAGTCCTTTTTACATGCGGGAAGCCCCTAGTGCCACCTATGGGGGTATATCCATCGACCCAATCTCGGGTTTATCTGAACTGTTACAGCGAGGGGTGCGCCGGACTCGTCTAGCCGTGTCCGCGGTCTTGATGATCGATCATTTATTCTGGTTGGAGGGGTCGTTCAGTGTTCGGCTGCGAAAGCCAGCGTAGTTTCCTCCGCATGTAAGGAACACTCTGAGTTTCCGCTAACTATGATGATGCCACGTGGACCGGGCATCTTAAGCTTAAGATAAGCGTAATGCGGTATTGCATTAAAACGAGCGAAGGCTGTTCTTCCGAGTAGTGCTTGATAGCTGCTTCGAAGTGGAGTGATGTCGAAGGTTAATTCTTCGCTTCGGAACTTGTCCGGAGAACCAAATACAACCTCTAGTACTATAGAGCCCGTACATCGGGCTTTTGGGCCTGGTATTACTCCTCTAAAGGTAGTATTGCTTTGGCTGATTCTTGTTGGGTCTATCCCCATTTTGCGGACTGTGTCTTGATATATCAGATTAAGACTACTGCCGCCGTCCATACGGACTCGGGTGAGATGGTATACGTCAATTATTGGGTCTAGTACCAAGGCAGGCAATCCTCCATGCCAGATACTAGTCGGGTGATCCCTTCTATCAAAAGTGATTGGGCAGGCCGACCAAGGGTTGAACTTGGGGGTAACGGGCTCTATGGCGCGTACGTCTCGGAGTGCCCATGTGCCCCTACTCTTCGTTATGTGAATCATGTTCACTGTTTTGACTTCTGGTCAGAATTTTTTCTGTCCCCCAGTGTTTTGTTGGTGAGGCTCATCCTCGTCTTCACTTGGTGTCTCCCTCCCCTTGTGTTCGGCGTTTAGCTTGCCGACCTGCTTAAAGACCCAGCATTCTCTGTTGGTGTGATTTGCAGGTTTATTGGAGGTGCCGTGAATCTGACATAATCTGTCCAGAATCTTGTTTAGGCTGGACGGTCCATCTCTGCTGCCTTTAAATGGCTTTTTCTGTTGACCGGGTCGAGAGCCCCTGAATCCGGCGTTCACCGCTGTGTTGTCTGGGCTGTCTTTGTTGCTTCGACGCTTGTTTTTATTGCGTCGTGGTTTTCCATTGCCATCCCTGACTTCGGACGTGCTTGGGTCGCTGGTGCCGTTGCGGGCCAGCCAACTATCCTCGCCCACGCAAAAGCGGGCCATAAGGCTTGTTAGGGCTGCCATTGTCCTTGGTTTTTCCTGGCCGAGGTGTCTGGCAAGCCATTCGTCCCGGACACTATGTTTGAAAGCTGCTAAGGCTTCATCGTCCGGGCAATCGACAATTTGATTCTTCTTAGTGAGGAATCTGTTCCAAAGCTTTCGGGCTGACTCTTTGGGTTGCTGAATTATGTGACTTAAATTGTCTGCATCCGGAGGTCGGACATAGGTCCCTTGAAAATTAGCCCTGAAAGCGTCCTCGAGCTCTTCCCAACTTCCAATTGAGTTTTCAGGGAGGCTTTTCAACCAGTGCCTAGCTGGTCCTTTCAACTTTAAGGGCAAGTATTTTATGGTGTGGAGATCATCTCCACGAGCCATGCGGATGTGAAGGATAAAGTCCTCAATCCAGACCCCAGGGTCTGTTGTTCCGTCGTATGACTCTATGTTCACGGGTTTGAATCCTTCTGGGAATTCATGGTCCTGTACCTCATCGCTGAAGCATAGGGGGGTGCGCGGCACCCCTGTTTTTGGGTGTGTCTGGCGGTTGTAGTGTTCGGTTTTGATTCCGAACTATTATCCTGTCAGTGTAGTCATTTGGGCGGCGATGATCCTGTGCCAGAACGCGCTTCCTAGGTCCGTAAATGGACCTGTTCAAACCGGCTTTTTTGTGTAGGTCCTCTCATAGGTCGTGTGCTAACTTATGTACGTCATCGTTAGCCTCCCTGTCGCGACCACGGGGTGGCCGGTCCGGTTGATCGGCCGTTTTATTTTCCGGCTGAGTGGGCTCTAAGGCCTCATCGTCGAATTTAGGCAATAGCTTGCACTTTGGATAGCTTTTTGTGTGGCGATTACCGCTGTACTTTTCTTCCGTGTCAAGCACTTTATTCCATCTGCTGTTGAGTGTATTCTGCGCGGTCTTAAGCCTTTGTTTCTGCTTCTTTAGGCTCCGCGCGGTTTCAATGAGCCTTTTATGAAGGTTCTCTTGTCCCAAGTGCCTTTTAGGGATGATGTGTGCATCGTCGTCTGGACTATTCATGTCTCCGGAGACAGGTTGATGAGTTTTACCCTCAGGGTCGTCGTGACCGAACAGCGGCTCCGTACTATGTTCGCCGTCCGCTGGTTCACCCTGCTCTACCGTTGGGTTCATGTGGCCGTTGTCTCCTTTGGGGTCGACTGGGTGTTACTCTTTCTTGCACTGTTATCGCTGTTTTTGCCGGGGCGGGATTTGGCGCGGCGCTTACGCCGTCGCTTTGGTTGCTTCTCAAGGGAATTGTCCTTCGCTGCTTCCTCCCGTTCCTCGTCATCATTTTCTTTGGGTGTATCCACCATGTATATATCATGTGATGAAGTGGCAGTCTAGCGCCCTGCGGGCGGTGGTTCCTGTTCGTCTCCCGCATCGTCGTCCATACCGTTGATGTCTTCGGAGCCGAAATCAAGCATGTCGGTTAAGTCATCGACAGTGGCTATTAAGTGGGTGGTGGGTGGGGAACGGATTTCTTCATCGTCCGCTTCCCACTCGAGCTGAACACAGTTCGGCCAAGGGCCTCCTGACAAGGAGAGAGACCTTAATGAATTTAGCACATCGCCCAAGGGCGAGTGCTGAAAGATATCCGCGGAGGAAAACTCCGTGATTAGCGCCCAATCAGATTTGATAGGTACGGACACAGGCGGTTCGGAGACCGTGGCTGGGGACGAACCCAAAGGACCGGCAACACAGGTCTCGTAGGAGGTGAAGTCAGTATTCGGCTCTATCGCCGCTGAGTGTGCAGCCTCCGGGGTGGGGTCCATCCACCCGTCCTCGGACGATGCGATCTACTCCGGATCAAGGGCCGGAGTCGCCAGAGGTGTGATCTCCCGAAAAATGTCCGGCGGTAGAGCTAAGTCATGCCCGTCGTGACTGTGCGGCGCACCTGACGCGGGCTCAAATTCGTCGAAGATCAAGTCTCCGCGGATGTCGGCAGTATAGTTCAAACTTCCAAACCTTCCTGATGGCCAGGGGCGTTGCTCTCGATCTGCTCCAGATGGCCGAGCGAGTTGGCCCGCAGTACGAAGCCGCCGAATACGAAGATTTGTCCGGGGAGGAAAACCTCACCCTGGATCGCAACGTTGCCGATGATCGAAGGAGCCATCAAGCCTTATGATGACGACACAGTGGAACTCTCAATGAAAGCACCAACGTCGGTGTCAAAACCGGCGGATCTCGGGTAGGGGGTCCGAACTGTGCGTCTAAGGCGGATGGTAACAGGAGGCGGGGGACAGAATGTTTACCCAGGTTCGGGCCCTCGCGATGGAGGTAATACCCTACTTCCTGCTTGATTGATCTTGATGATATGAGTATTACAAGAGTTGATCTACCACGAGATCAAAGAGGCTAAACCCTAGAAGCTAGCCTATGGTATGATTGTTATTGTCCTACGGACTAAAACCCTCCGGTTTATATAGACTCTAGAGGGACTAGGGTTACACATAGTCGTTACAAGGGAGGAGATATACATATCCGAATTGCCAAGCTTGCCTTCCACGCAAAGGAGAGTCCCACCCGAACACGGGACGAAGTCTTCAATCTTTTATCTTCATAGTCCAACAATCCGGCCAAAGGATATAGTCCGGCTGTCCGAGGACCACCTAATCCAAGACTCCCTCAGCGGCCGGCGGCGACGCTCGCGGGAGGGGCAACGGCGGGCGTTCCGGTCGCGCGCGGTCGCTCACGGGAGCACTTTCTTCTTCTCGTGTGTGATAGTCAATGGAATTATCGAGTGGCTGCACGCGTTGTAGGTGGATATCGAAGGGCGATCGGGTCGTTTAGATCTATTACCAAAACCAGAATGTTTGGAAAATACAAATTTCGTACATGTGATGCTTAAGTTCTTAGAAACAAAATGAAAAAAAATATTTGCATAAAGCCATAAAGTAACAAAAAAATTGAAACCCTTATAAATAGCAACAGAATGACATCTAAATATGTACACAGAAAGCATTTGTACAATAAATTGGTAGGTTAGCAAGAAGAGAAAGCTCCTATCCTGTTTCTTCTGCCACTATTTCTGTGCAAATGATGTCGAACTACTACTACTTTAATGCAACCTACAGATGATGCAACTTTTCCTCTCCTTATCCAATTCTCTGCTAGAAATTGCTATCTCTCTCTCATTCCCCTCTTAATAATGTGCTTTCTTGGTTCAATTCATGCCTCAAGCTGACGTTCTGAATTGTGCCTGTACAAAAAATGTACACATGCTTTTCTACTGCACATGTTTGTGTTAATGCCTAGAATAGCTAGGAATCAAATCAATAAGGTTCAAAACTTCAGAATTAAGTTACAAATTTGCTGAATTTTATTTATTTTTTCATAAACATTTTGATAGGGAGTCAACCACGAAGAATTTGTGAAGCAACGCGTGCTGAAAATGAAGTACAATTAGTAGAAACCAATGATAGGAAACCCATTCTCTGTAAGTACAGTACTCCCCTAACAACCTGAAGGTCATGTGACTCATGTCTACTACTTATTTATTGTTATGCTATTTCACATCAGATCCGGATGCTTTTCTTTTTGGGGCAAGGACAATTTACACAGATGTTTTTTTAGGTACAGTTGTACTGCCGCACCATTAGATTCTCATTGCATCTTTAGTTAACTTTTGTTGGCAGGTTTTAAACTTCTCCTGATGGTATTTCAGATGGCCAAGTTTGTAATTAGCGGGATGGGTAATACTCACACTCCACTCTAATTAATGAGCAGGATGGGATGGTGCTCTACCCCTCCGTGTCCCCAAAATGTGCCAATGGATGACATTCTCCAGATTAACAAGTTCATTTGTGTTGCTGCTCTTACGATGTCTCGGGGCATTGGGGTGGGCAAGATGAAGGTGCTCAGCGGTTGCTGCAAGCACTGTGAGGCCGGGCGGTGGAGGCGTACGCATGGGCCACAGTTCAGGTATGTGTGCGCTCTCCCTAGGAATCTCATACTTGCATCTGGTTGTTAGAGTTGGCCATACCGCTGAGGAGTTGTACTATTTGTTGCGCCTAAAAACAGCTCTAGCAGTATGCAGATGGATGATTAGCGAACTTATGTCTACACTATGCAGAAAACACTATGAATTATTCACCTCAAATTTGGTGGCATGCGCAACATTCCCTATTAGGCAGAAGAGACTTGTGGTACATGCCATTGCAAACTTCAGGAGAAAAGAGAAGGAGTATGGCACTTTGTGTATTAGGTAGAAGGAGACGGGCAATGAGCACCATGTTCACGCATGTGTACACAATTTCTGGCTTGTTGAATGGTATGGTTGTTTTGTAGGATGTGTCAGAATCCACCATGCCAAGAACTAGTAGCCAAAGATCTCCATGGAACTGGGTGGAATTTTCGTCACATATTTCATGTTGATTTTATAATCTGAGCATTCAGCTTGAATACCCTTTAAACTTTCCGTCACTATGTTCTTATCATTTTGGTGTAGCACTTCATGTCACAATTGAATGTTGAATTCTTACCATTGCATAAACTTGCAGTATATATTGATTCATTACTAAATGAGCAGTATGAGCTATCTCCCTCTCCTCTGGTTCTATCTCATGCCTTCCAATGTTTTGTGTTTCACACGACCTAATCTCTTTGTGTTTGTGTGTCATTTATTTGGCTCTTTTGAAAGTTGTAGTTTAACTTCTTACTCCATGTCCATGTTACAAGATAGTAAGAAAGCAAGTGGAATGGGCGTTTGCCAACCTGGCAATGCCCAACTTCTTCTCAAGAGGTGCCACACGTGGCGCCCCAACCCCTAGTTCTTATACATTGTCATTAGTTCTTCAAAGAAGGACAACGCTTCTTGTCAGACTATAGCGAAGGGTGAGGCTGGAAAAGAGATCCTATGGCTCAGTTCTATATCATGGTGTCATTCCCAAAATGAACAATGATTAAACAGAATTTAGTGAAGGATTTTAAAAAATCGCTAGTGTTAGTTCACACCAGTGCGTATACTCTATACTGGAGATTCGTCCCCTATAGCTAATAAGTGCAGAACAGATGAAGATTAGTGTTGGTTTATCCGATGATGAACAAAATCTTAATAAACTTAATGGAGCAAAAAAATGTAAAATAATTAATAGCATCAGATTGAAGTGTCAGTTCTATGATCTGGCACATTGAGTGTGTAAACCAGTTAGACCGACGATCCCAACATCTATTGTCTCTTTAAATCATGATTTGGCTCATCAAGTCGCATTGATAACTTGTTGCGACATTCTCCACATGAAAAGTTCTTAAAGGTTGATATATCAGGGGAACATTCCAAAGAATATTGTGAAAAAAATAATTTAGTGTGTGGAAAGTAATTAAGCTTGTAGTAACAATATGCTGTCTGTTCACAAATCCGTAATTAAATTGATAATCATATTATAGTCTAGCCTTGTCTTGAAGATGTCATCACTAGGAACATTGTGTGTCAAATCATGGTTGTA